>NC_091126.1:2420000-2720000 GCF_040183065.1 Periplaneta americana
AATCTGTCCCAATTTCACCTAATGCGCATGATCGGTTTGAAAACCAATTTCAAACCATCCGTGATTTGAGCTGTACGAACGCTTTCCAAACTGGTTGGAACCACTGCCCGTCTAGATACGTATTTGAACTTACGACAGCAGAATCAATTATTTAAAATATTGTAAAGAGAGATTCTCTGCTACATGGTGGGTTACACAGAAATAATAAATTCGCTGTTATTGTTTCTAGGGATATGTTGAAACTAACATTCATTTTAGGGCCTGTCTCTTTCCTCAGATAATTCCACCAAGTCTAACTCATCCCCATTATATTCCATATCGTTATCACTATAAGTGTTTGAATAAGAACTAGTACAGGCCTAAATTAGCCTAACTTCTATTTTAAAACATTTCCGGAAAATAATTTTGTTACAATTAATCTGGAAACGACGTCAGAATAATACCACGTAAGTACATAACCTATATGTCGTTATTTTATCATTGGTGCAAGACATATTTTTTTAAGCATTTATTTATTTATTTATCTACCCCTGTACCACCAATTAAAAAAACACGTTTTTAAATTATTTTCAATTTGCACAGTCTTGCTACATAAGTAACTTACGCGGTATTCTGAAGTATAGTTTAGTTTTAATTGACAGTCATTGTACATACATCAGTACTTACGCGGTATTCTGAAGTAAAGCGTTATTCTTTATCAAGAGCATACTCATAATCACAAATTGTGGATTTTGTTTTAAAAGTGAACTAAATTAACAAAAGAACATTAACTTCGTCTATACTATGTATTGTTTTAATAAATTAAATAAAACTAGCTTGACATGACGTATCAAGAGAATTAAATGTTACAGCTATTGAATAAAAAATAATTGTACGCTTATAACTTATGCCGTAAAACTTTAGAATAGTACGCACGCTTATATCTAGTATTACCTTCCTGAAAAATGACAATTATACGGAAACAACAGTACTAAAATACAATTGATTATTTATTTAGGGCATATTCGTATAGGTTATGTTGTAAGTAACATGCAGAAAACAATGACAAAACTATCTTGATGCGCATGCGTCATCTATGATTTGAGATTAGTTTGCACTTGATTCGGAAATCAATTCTGACTGTCAGGAATCGATTGAGATCAGTTTGACATGCTGTACGAACGTGTGACTATTAGTCAGAAACAGTTTGAGTCTGAAGTTTGCGCGTTGCGAACAGTAAAATCCATGTGCGCATGACCGGAACTGTTCAAACCAGTTTGGAACTGCTGTGCGAACAAACCTAATGTCATGCTTAGGAGTTGAACGTCACAACTCAGTCGTGTATCTGCTTGGAGTCATAGGTGATCTGTCATGTTGGCTCCATATGTTGCAGTAGGATGGACAGTTGTGTCTGTAATGTCAAAAAGACATTTCTAAAGGTTCCATACGGAATAAAAATATTCAAGGAAAATACACTTGAAATTCCCTTGCCTCCACACCCAGTCACTGGGTAGAAGCAGTACTTTATCATTCTCAAAATTATCAGATAATAGTCTATTTGATGACGACGAGTGTGCTGCAGTGAAAACAGTGAAACCTTTGATATCTGCACAATTAGAAGACAATACGTTGTTTATCTAACAGAATTTCGAGGATATTTCCAAGCCATAAACAAACTACAATCCAGTATCAGCGTGATGGAAGAAGTAACACTCTCAAGAAAGCACCTGAGGGCCCTATTGCCGAACGAATTAAAAGAAGTTGCAAAATGTGCACTAAAGTACAGACTATTCAATATTGTGTGATTTGAGAAACAAATTAACAGACGAAGCACATGCCTCGCACTTGAAGTTAGTCTGTATCACTTCATGCTGTGTGCAAGGATCTATCAATACAAACTCTGTCTAACCGAAAATCGTAAGGACTTTACTTTTGACGTTCATAATAATCATGACTGAATTTGTTGCATTAAACAATAATATATGGTATATCCTAGGATATTAATATAATACTGTTTTCCAAGCTTCATAATAATCATGACTGAATTTGTTGCAATAAACGATAATATATGGTATATCCTAGGATATTAATATGACTATTACACTCTTACTACGTCATACTACTTTTGACCAATAAAACGGTACGAAAGGACGTATTTCAACCAATCATGGCTGCTTATCGCACAATTTTATCGCGTCCCTAGCATTTGTTTAATTTTATCACGTCCCTAGCATTTGTTTAATTTTATCGCGTCCCTAGCATTTGTTTCCTTGTTTGCCAACATTTGAAACTGCGCTGGTCTGGACGTCAAAAAAAAAAAAAAAATATATATATATATATATATATATATAATTACAAACCACTCCAGTCGATGGACAGCAGTTTCAAATATGACTCGCATTGGCATTCAAGAGAGGAATTAATAAAAATCACTGATCATACCTATGCATCTTCTGAAATCCGATTTAAAAATAAATGAAGAGCACCATTCGGAAATCCTGAATAAGTTGAATACACCATGTAGGCCTAAATCAACGAGTTCCACTTCTATTACGCACACGTCCAATATAACATCAATTGAACCGCCAACCACATTCAAATTTGAAAGTTGTACATTCAATAATTCCTTTTAAAATTATTCATGTTTATTTTTTATGTCATCGTCGTTAATTAAAACTTTTCTAACACTTGTGTATATTAGCTAGGTTATGTTATAGCTTCTGCTATATGATATTATGGATAGTCACGTATCAGAGATTGTTTAATATTAAGATTTATTGAAAATCATCTGTCAAGTGA
This sequence comes from Periplaneta americana, assembly GCF_040183065.1. Taxonomy (NCBI): domain Eukaryota; kingdom Metazoa; phylum Arthropoda; class Insecta; order Blattodea; family Blattidae; genus Periplaneta; species Periplaneta americana. Next base: position 2,422,779 of record NC_091126.1, read on the forward strand.
CGTTGATTACTGGGATTCGGATAATTGAAGTGCAATGCAACTGTTTTAATAAAAATGAAACTGAATCAACAAAGCCTTCTTGACTAGTAACATTGCCATCGTGTATAGATCGAGAACTTCTCGACGAGAAGGCATTGCTAGTAATCATAACTCACTACTGCCATCTAGCATGCATCTAGCGTAATATTTGTAATGTTGAGATGGTACAATAATACATTTGAAGACAGTTGTATTTTCGTAAGTCAATTAATATTTTATTGTATTGGAGTACTTCGTTACTTCTAATCTTTATATACTTTCTTCTAATCGTGTAATAGTCAATTAAATCCCACTCGAGTTTTGATTTTCTCTAGATAAATCAAAACGTCTAGTGAGATTACTGTTGATAATATTGTTTTCCAAGCTTCATAATAATCATGACTGAATTTGTTGCAATAAACAAAAATATTGGGTATATCCCAGCATAATATGATAATATTGTTTTCTAAGCTTCATAATAATCATGACTGAATTTGTTGCAATAAACGATAATATAGGGTATATCCCAGCATATATAATATGATAATATTGTTTTCTAAGCTTCATAATAATCATGACTGAATTTGTTGCAATAAACGATAATATACGGTATATCCCAGCATATATAATATGATAATATTGTTTTCTAAGCTTCATAAGAATCATGACTGAATTTGTTGCGATAAACGATAATATAGGGTATATCCCAGCATATATAATATGATAATATTGTTTTCTAAGCTTCATAATAATCATGACTGAATTTGTTGCAATAAACGATAATATACGGTATATCCTAGGATAGGGGTTATCAAACTTTTTGCTGTCGTGGATCCTCTGAGGTTCGGAAAGCAGCAGACGCCTCCCCTCTTGACAGTTAACTTTTAATATGCGATAATGAAAGACAAAAGCATCTTTCATACGTTTATTTACTGTTGATACACTTGAAATATGAAATATGAGTTATTAAAGTTAGAAAAATATACATTTTTAATGTTTATCAGTTGCGCTGTCAATTCACTTAACGATGGAAAAATCACAAACTGTAGCAAAAACAGAAAAACAGATGTTACTAACTGGCTCCTGGCATAATGTTCAACCAAATCAGTGGATTGTATGAGCTTCCTTGGTTTCACACGGTTATCGAATCTGGGTTCAAATTTTGAAATGGCAATGCGCATCTCATTCTGAAGATTTATTCTTGATCTGTATTTGGACTTGATCACTGCCAAGGGTGAAAATATAGTTTCATAAAGATAAGAATTTGCGAAAGGCAACCTTATCAATTTCTGAATGCAGAATCAGTTCTTCAGCTATGGTGTGGGGATTTCTTGCAACGTGCCACACAATATGCTACATTGTACGATGCTAATAGTGATTTTTTGAGCACGGATACTTGTTGAGAAAATGCACTTTTATGTCGTTTTGTTTCCGTTGCTTTACGGGGAAAGCACTATCGATCCTTATCTTGTAAATTGCTGTATACAATCTCAAAATGTCGCTCATGTTAGACCTATTAGGTAGCATACTCTGCTGCCAAAACTTTAATACAAATGACACATTGAGGTATTTCTTCATTTCTGACAGTAGTAGCTACAGATGAAACCGAAGCCCAAATACCTCTCGTCATATTTCCTGTACTTCAGTTTTGGTTGCTCGAAAACACTAGGTTCAGCCTTGTCCAGTTCACGTTTCTTATACGTATCGGTATTTGAAAAGTTATCCATTGGGATAGCACACTCACGAACTGCAAAGTCTCAAATGGCAAATAGACGCAGTGGAACAAGGTTGTAAACCTCACTACACTTGGTGATACAAGTCACTAATGCTGCTCGCCACTGAGTCATGAGAGCATTTCCCATGCATCTAATTGTTATCAAATACCAATGAAAAGAAAAATATTATTACTGAGCAGTTTTGTTTTGTTTCGAATATAATGCATATTTTACAATTTCGGTAAATTATCGCGCCTCCCTTGGTGAACTCTGGCAGGTGCGCCTCACTGTCCTAGGATACATAATATTATTTTCCAAGCTTCATAATAATCATGACTGAATTTGTTGCAATAAAAATAATATAGGATATATTCTAGGATATATAGTCGGCCTCGGTAGCGTACTTGGTATAGCGCTGGCCTTCTAAGCTCGAGATTGCGGGGTCGAACCCGGCCCAGGTCGTTGGCATTTAAGTGTGTTTAAATGCATGTCATGGCATGTAAAAGAATTCCTGCGGGACAAAATTCCGGCACACCGGCGACGCTGATATAACCTCTGCAGTTACGAGCTTCGTTAAATGAACCATATGTAATTTTAATTAATTATGTAATGAAGGAAGCTTTTAATAGAAAAAGGAGCATCTACTGCGGAACTCTGGGAAAAGAACTAAGGAGCAGGCAAGTTAAGTGCTTTGTATGGAATGTGGCATTGTATGGTGCAGAAACATAGACATTACGACGAAGTGAAAAGAAACGAATAGAAATGTGGATATGGAGAAGAATGAAACATGTGAAGTAGACAGACGGAATAAGAAATGAAGCTGTGCTGGACAGAGTGGGTGAAGAAAGAATGATGCTGAGACTGATCAGGAAGAGGAAAAGGAATTGGTTGGAGGATGCATTGGAAGGATTGGTGAACGGGAGAAGATTTTGGGGCAGAAGAAGATATCATATGATAGACGACATTAAGATATATGGATCGTATGAGGAGAGAAAGAGGAAGGCAGAAAATAGGAAAGACTGGAGAAAGCTGGGTTTGCAGTGAAAGACCTGCCCTTGGCAAAACACTGAATGAACTGACTTAATAACTAATTCCTAAGAAATATTTTTCTACATAGAAACTGAACAATTACCATCAAAATCTTTAGCTCTATCGTCCACCGCTGTGGAGAAACGGTTAGCATGTCTAACCGTGGAACGAGCGGGCCCGGGTTCATGTCCTGTTGGGAGAAGTTATCTAGATAGGTTTTTTCGGAGTTTTCCCTCAACACATTAAGAACAAATGCTGGGAAAATTTCGGGCTAGACCCTGGACTCATTTCGGCGGCATTATCAACTTCGTTTCACTCAGACATCGCAGTTGACAGAGTCGTAAAATAAACCAATTAAAATATCTTCTATCACTTCTAAACGCGCTGCTCTCTCACATTTCTGATATTCACTTACATGGCAAGCAGTATGATGTCGTTGAAATTGTATTTCTTCATCTGTTAAGCGCTTTATTACAAATTAGGCATTTTACATTTCCATCTCTTTCCGTAAGTAATCGTAACATCTCCTCCCACTCAAAATGGAAAACTGTAGGTTTCGATGACCTTCGTTTGGAACATCCTGCACTCATTTCTGTCATAGTTGTTGTATTAACTGGAATTAAAATTATCATAGGTATTAGCTACAATGAAATAATATTTATTAGATACTGATTATGGATTATTACAGCATGCTCCCAGACCAGCCAACACTGTACTGTATAGAGACCTGCAAAACTGCGCACACAACCGGTTTAGATTCGTCCGGTCGGGAGCTCAACCGGCTACGATGAACATCGGGCCGAATAACTCGGTTGTCGAGCGATTACGCCTGATGTATTGCAGAGTAGACAGATCAGGCGCATTTACATGAAAATAACGTTTTTCGAGTACACAACCGGAGTAACAAAGAAATTTACGTTGTCTTATTGAAAAAAAAAGTGTTTGCAATATTCTTACAGTTCATTCGACACTATAACACATATATTTTCTTTATTATTCTGAACTTGCCGTAACTTTATAAGTATCGTTTATATTTTAAACTTTTAGAGTTTTACAAATGAAAGCTGCTTATAGATATGTTAAACAATGTTATAGTTTTTCACAGAACAAGACGTGCACAAGCCATGTATATTTTTCTTACCAATAAACGCTATATAGCTAGCGTTTTTCCATACCAGTGTTAAACAGTATACGTCATAACTTCATCATTTGATTACGTCGTAACTCTTTCTCGTCACATATTGACTGAATCTTGTTCGATTTGTGTAATCCAATGATCGATATTACATAAGTTAATGTAAGATCGCGAATTATTTAGAACACAAATCTCACCAGAAAGAAATGGTAAGGAGGAAGAAAATACGATCTCCAAATAACACCAGGTACATTTCATCATACAATAACTTTTTAACATTTTCTCAGTAGGCTCTACAAACAGAGTAATAATATTGAAGGATATTTGTTTAATTACAAAAATATGTTTGCAAATCAAGATTTCAGGTATAACTCCCTGTAAAGTTGATTTGAATAATTTCGAGGGAAAAATTGTTCCGGAGCCGGGTATCGAACTCGGGACCTTTGGTTTAATTTGTGGATATCGAAAGTTTTTTTTCTGCAATTTACGCTTTACAACGTCTGTAGTTTCACGCTGCATGCTGTTTGTTCCTCTTGATGATCCGCAGCTATAATATCTGGATGGTTCACTGTGATCTTCATTTTATACGCCAGAGCCGTCCACCCACAGAGAGATCGAATCAACTCGAATACACGTTAAACCGAATACTGAGGCAGTACGCAAGCAGATGTACTTTGCATACTGCCCATAAAGCCAGGCGTTCAGTAGCGCTATGCAAGTTTGTTCGGCTTTCAATCGGTTTTGCAGGACTCTAGTACTGTAGTTCTACACCACGCAACTTCCCTCACTGCAGCCCGCTGCTATCTGACGGTGACCTCCATGTCCATTTGCGAAACTATTCAAACCGCATCATGTGATACTTGTATGAAATCCTCAAATTCTCTACTTTTCGTATATGAAAACCCTTTTTATATGGGAAAACGGATATTGAAGTAAATTGGAAGAATTGTAGTCGAAGTAATTTAATTGCGAAAGTTGACAAAAATGCATTAAATTTAATTGATCATATAATGCTTAGGAATTACGACTTAATAACGGGACCAAGTTCGCAAGGAACTTTAATGTTTTCATTGTTATTAGAGTGTCAGTTTGATTCGAAAATTTTATGGATTGCAATTTCAGTCGTTGATATCTAAAGCCTGCTCTACTGCGCATGTCCGGAGCGAAATGGAGTTTTTTTCTCTATAAAAAGTTAACCGTTTTATTTTTTTCCTTTAAACTTTATTTCCTCTTAGAAAATGGAGGCCTAATTTGTCATCAAAAACGATATAAGCTATTTTTATTTTATTTTATTTTTTTTTCATTTAATGTCACTTTTGTGAATTGAAAGTGCGTCATGTCCGGAACGAAAATTCTTCATTGAGTTTCGAGACAGCGTAATTGCGTCGTACTAACGTGTTTATTTAAATAGAATCATGTTAATGCTGCGATAATATCACTTCTCACTTTCCCTTATACATCACTTGTTCATTCAAGGTGTGCGGTGTTCAAGGATCAGTAGTGGATTTGATTGTTTCCAGTGTGTCATTATCGAAACCAATAATAAATTCAAAGAAACTTGCATTTAAAGAGAAATAGGAGGAGAAATACTTCTGTTGTGAGTTAATTACACATCCAAAATTAATAATGCGTAATATTTAAACCCAGTATCAAATAACAGAAAAAGAAATCAAATTAAAGAAAAATGGAAAAGAAATGAAACAATATACGACACATTAAAATAAATTAAACTGATCTTTTCTTTAGTTTAGTCCACTGTCCGTCTGTGAGCAGAGAAAACATTGAAAATTTTTTAGTATAAATATAGCCAAACTCTTGTCGATACATAATATGTTAATTCGGAAGAATTGCTAGGTTTTTAAAGATGGGAAACAGTAAAAGTAGCAAGAAATGGTACCTTAAGTGATGTTGTGGATATATTGAAAACGTTGCTGCCGAAGGTCATCATTCACTGGTTTGTGACTAAACGACAGTCATTACATTTAAGGAAAATTCGTAATTAATAATAATAATAATAATAATAATAATAATGGTTTATTTTAGCTGGCAGAGTTAAGGCCGTAATCTAATTGGGCTGATGGTGAAAACGTGGTAATAGGCCTACAGGTAGATTGCGCAGTCCAGTACAAAGATGAGGTACAAATTGCGCATGGTGTCAGGATCAAATTTCAATTTTCACGACTGCAGTGTGGCTGAATGATACATAGTGTCGGATTATTCATCTTATGACAAGCTTGCAGTATCTTTGTTCATTGACTACACAATCACAGATCTTGAATTCAAACTAATGGAGTAAGATTGAAACATTTAATTTTTTCTCGAGGGAGCTGCCTCACACTTAAAACAGGGGTTCAATTTCATGAACGAATATTTGACAACCGAGGAGCTCCGAAACAAAACCAGTTAAGTCCACAAATAATAAATTTTCAGAAAAGACGAAAAACTTCTACGGCTTAATTTTGTGGATAAAAAATTAAAAGAAACCACTGTTGTAAAAAGGACTCTTTCGTGATAGCAAAATGACTAGCGCGGAAAATAAGTTGTATCTAAATTATGAATAACCGGAACTCCCCAAAAAATATCGGACGGACTTAACTTGTTTTGTTTCATACGGGTGGACAAAACAGATTTTGAAACGGAAGCTAACGAAATACAAGTATGTATTTTAGGAAATGAAGTCTGCTAAATCAAAATTAACTCGTACCGGTACATGTTACAGTGATTGTTAATGAATTAATGGTCCAAAATTTATGACTTATGCTTCATTGATCTTCACAAGCAAATCAAAACCCAAGAGAAAAAGGTATATATTCTAAAACCTTCTTCCTCATCAAGATAATCACATCTTTCATTTTGCTCTTCATTTTGTGTTGTTTTCCTGATAATCAATAATGTTTGCGTAAAACTGAAGTTCTGGCATGTTCCTCCACTCATTTTCAAATCTTTGTTTCAACAAACAGTTCACATCAGCCTCCTTTGCAGTTTTCACGTTACCTGGGCAAAATGGCATGTTCAAGGGCTGAGTTATATCTTCCACAAGACAATGTCTCTTTAACAATGATTTCGGACGTCTAGAATGATCAAGTCGATATGACACATTCATTGCTACATTTACATTCGTTTTGTCTGCCTTTATTTTCTTCATCTTCATCAGACGTACCCTTTTCTCTTTCAGCTTATGAACTTTGGAGGTAAATGCCTTGAAGTCTTGTACTTTCTCATCTATCCCCAGAGCAGAAACGTTGCCCACATTACGATAGAAATTGTGGTAGTCTTCACTTCAGTGTGCCTTCGCATATGCCAAACGCCCTGTCCGCCGGGAGATATGAATGGCCTCGACCAGGAAAAATCATACATATCTCTTTCACAGATTGCGGTGATTTTTGCAGAAGCCACCACTAGAGAGCAGGCACAACAATGCAATTTCGATTTTGGTCTGCACATCCGTCTGAAAATATTCATATAGTGAGACAGCTTCATATAATTTGTAAGAGCTGAAGCCACTCTAGGTCTTTTGCTCCTCGACCTGCCTGATTTGCAGTCCAGCAGTAAAAGTTCGGGGATTTGTTCTCAACATCTGCAATACAGAATGTGTACAAACTAATCTGTCGAACATAAAAGCCTCACTTATCGGTAGTTTCGGCAAAAACATGAATATCTGGCGTTTGAAGTAATGTTAAGTAGGTTAATATTTGAAAAAATTAACTTAAAACCAGTATAGTTTTATTTTAAATAAAATAAGCCATAACATTTACAGTGAATTTGTAGTCCTGAAATTTGCGAATAATACAGTAATACATATTAGAGTAATTACTGTATGATAGTCGAGTTATTGAAAGTAATTGAAATTCATACGTCAATGATGCATTTGAAGTATCTAATTTGTTAATAAAAGTGTTTTTTTTAATTGTACACACCTGAGTCAGGTTTTTCACTTTGTTAGTGTAATCTTTATGTAATATATAACTGCATGTTAAGAAATATATACAATTTTATAACTTTTCTAATGTAATGGCATGTTCGGAACGGATTTCTCGCATCATGTCCGGAACTCACGTTTCATTTCTTTTCTGTCGAAGTTCCCTTGGGATAATGTTCCGAAAAGCGTTAAAATAAACCTTGAAGAATGAGTAACGTCCCATATTTTTTTTCATTTGAAAAATCTTTAAAATTTCTCAGAGATTTAAGGTTACTCTAAAAGAGAAAATATACGTGTCTGAAATGTGTCATGTCCGGAACGAAAGTTTGACCCCAATTTCCGTCGCCATCTTATCATAAAAGTTATTTTTTTTTTGTCTCAATCAAAAGAGGGCAGATTCAAGAACATCTGCCACGTTTTTTTCCCTGAGAAAATATCACAGAAATGAACGTAATTAACGGGTTTAACCCAAAAAATGTAGTCCCGGCGTCACGTCCGGAACGATGGAATGACCCAGATGCAAGAGATAGTTAATGCTCACTTTCGGTAATATGTATTGAATTTCACTGGAATTTTTCTTGTTACCCTTTTCTTGATGATTTCACATTTTAAGACGCATTTCTCCAAGTATTCTGACAGTTTGTATATATATATATATAGGGTGTAAAAAATATGTTACAAGGCTCGATGGTAGATAGATGGGTACCATGTGATCATATTTTGTTAAACCCATGTCCAGAATCGCTTTGTTTACGTGCTAGCGTCTCTGAAATGTGAAGGAGGACGTAGGCAGTACAGATCACAAAAACTAGGGAGAGGGAGAAAGTAAAAATGACAATTGAAATACTGTAAGTAAACAGCATTTTAATGAACTACAGAAGGTGTTTCAAATGGCTGCCACCAACTTCGATACATTTTGTGCATCGCCTGGTTATGTCATGTCGAACTCTTGGAAAGATTCCTGGTATATATTGGATGACTCCAGCTGCTACTTGAATTCGTGCCACAAGATCTTGTGTCTCGTACACCAGGGTTTTCATGTATCCCTCCAAAAAAGAAATCCAATGTGTCAGGTCAGGTGAGCGAGGGGGCCAGGATATTGGGTCTCCATCTGTTGCCAGAGGTGTCATTCAAGTGGCCGCGTACCTCATGATCGAAATATACTGGAGCGCCATCATACTGGAACCACATCGCACGGCGGATTTCCAAAGGCAAGACTTGTCGCAGAAATACTAGGTAATAGAGACCATTAAAACGCAGAGGTATGAGGTACGGACCTATTCGATGGTCATCAGTGATCAGTAGGTTTTGTGATACGTACTGCCTACGTCCTCCTCCACATTTCAGAGACGCTAGCACGTAAACAAAGCGTTTCTGGACGTGGGTTTAACAAAATATGATGATATAGTACCCATCTACCTACCACCGAACCTTGTAACATATATTTTGTTACACTCTGTATATATGTAATTTTTTCTTTATCCTTGTTTAATCTCCTTTCTGGGTCATAGAAGTCAGTGCCCATTGGGGAGGGATAATTATTTTGATCTCACACGAGGCATGGCAATGGAGGGATCAGTTGTGCATAGGGAAAAACACACAGATACAGACAGACACAAAGACTGACCGACCTCCGGATTTGAACCCGACCCTCCCTAATGGGAGTCCGAGGCGATGCCGCTCGGCAAAGTGTAACATGCATGTTTATATTGTTTTAATAGGCCACACAGTAATGGTAGCAAATAATGTCACATGAAATAAGTAGCATTTTCATACAACTCACATGCTTGTAAGAGAAAGTTGCCTATAATTAACATTTATTCACATAAAAATTAAACGCCCTACTTGTGTAGGTACTTTGCGCCATTCACCTTAGTCTTGAATTAGATAGAGATGTGGAAGTAAGTGATGTCATTGGTTTGTAGTCCGTAACACCGTTATCAAAGTTTCAGAAAAATGACAGGATTGTTAGGAATATCTGTGATCGCATATTCACGCAGGTATACTTAGGCCGTGTCTCAAAGCAACATTTTTCGATGAAGTGAACTAGATAGATGACGTCAGAAGTCATGATCCAAATCTACATAGGCCTAGTGCATAACAATCAAGTCCGTAGTAGCTAGTAAACGAAAATGCTTGCTTGATCGATGACTTGTTCACTAAACAAACATGGATACCTCATCAGCAATTGAGGTTATGAAATCTGAAGATGCTTTGGAAATGAAGTAATGTTAGCTTTGAACATTGACAATGTTAGTAACTTCTTTACAATGTTTTAAACATTATTGTATTATATTAAGCACTTATTTTTCCACATAACTCGTAATGAAGCTACGTTAGGACATTGCCTTCTTAATTCAGTGCTACACCGTGACGTCATGGTTTTTAGAAAATTAGTCGGGTTTCAAGCATACATGTCCAAAGCTCCCTAGTGTGTGTGGACACGGCCTTAGTACTTATAATTATAACAGTCTTGAGTTTCAGTTACGAGCCTGTTACCGGTATATAATGTTTGCTTATTATTCCGTATGTACTGCCCTGCAAAGAGAATTTCCTATGCGGAAAACATGTGTAATATGCCGTATCGTAAAGAGCGCGCTGTACTATAAGCCCAAGTCGGGTAATAGTTCTAAGTTTTGAAGTACCGTGCAGTTTTCCGGAGGTCTCAAACGGTCTTGGGTAAAAATAGTCCACAACAAGTTTAAAATAAACGTAAATGGGAAAGAACACGGTCTCTTTCAGAGAAATACATTATCACTAATGTACAAAAGTACTAGGACTAAGAGTGCAAATTTTTCTTTTCCTCGACTGGGCTTGGCTGCAGTGACACTTCCCTCTCAGAATTCAGCAGCACTTTCTATTTCATACAGGCCTAGTAGAAAATGTTCTTACAATTGTGCCTACGGGTGGAGATGACATGCGGGCATTGTAATACCTGGTGACCGTTAATGAATTGCTGGGTTTGGAAAATTCATCCGTATCTCGCTTCTACCATTGGACGTTGTAGATAAACCGCACGTTTCCTATGAATAGATCGCTTTCCAATACTGTACAGTAGTTGATAATTTCGGCTTGGAAATATTATTTTGGGGCACCTTCGTAGTTCATAGATTAATTTTGTAATTGCTCTTCGCTAATATCAACCAGAAGGTGCAACCACAGCTACGCGTCGATTGAAAATTGACGTTATGAACGTACACGAGAGCGGAAAGCAGTCAATGTTATTATTTTTGTTGCCTGCGTCAGTGTTCCAGTGAGTTATTTCGGTGTCAGCATCTTGAATCTGTGTTCTGGCAAATCTCCTACTGTAAGTTGCGTCGAATGAGTGGATGCCGTATGAAATATTAGAGGATTGGCTGATGTTCGGTTCATTACCTATATGTATCCGAAGATTCGCCATTGGGGTACCTGATGTTCGACTTACAGTTGGGAAATATAGAAAGAACCTAATGGAACGCAATTCAGGTATGGACCTAATGTGCTCTAAATGATTTCAGAAAGGCTAGAAGACTCACTCGAAGTTTCACAGACCTGAACTCGATTATAAGTGGTACCCTGCAGAACTATTTTGTGTCCCATTTGATTTTCGGGCAAAACTGCACGTTCAGGAGTAGGTAATTTTGTGTTTATTCATTGACCCTATTGCGTCTTGTCCATTTTGGACAGCATTTACTGAACGATGTGTATGTATACATATAGGGCACAGATTGTTTGAGCAGGAATGTACAATACTTCAGGAAAATGCTCCTTGCATTAAACTATGGAGGGAAGTTGTGTACAAGTGATTCTTAATTTTGTTACTAAATTACTAGTTTCACGTCCAAGTGTTCGACATTGATTTGTCTACTAAATGTTTTAATTGCCGTGTCAGAAATTCAACATTCTTAATTTACACAAGCTTTCAAGCGTGGTCTATTATCAACACCGAGCCGGGTTCGTACAGTGGCCTGCATGTTGTCCTTTAAGGGGATCCTGCAATGTTAAATGTAAAGAACATTCTTTCCTAAACTTCTGACACTAGGAGTCTGATTTTTTTACTGTAGTACATTACATATTTTTAATACTTGTACCATAGGGATTTTTATGTAATGTACTTTTTCTTAAAGATATTACTTTTTTTTTGTAATGAAATAAATTTTTATATATTTTTTTTCACTGTATTACAGTACATGAAATATTTCATTAATGAGATATTATAAAATGGCCATGTTAGAAGATGTAATTTTGCATTATATGGAATCCCTGCAAATTTCAGGTCTTTAGCTCTAATAGTTTAGAAGAAAATGTTCCTTATGTGTGAAAAAAATGAACTTTTGGTAATTGAGGTTCAAAGTTTCAAGTGCATTTTCGTGGGGGTCTGCATCATATGATGGGTTTTTCAGAGATATTTGTTCTTGAACCTTAGGCACCAGAAACTGATTTTTGTACTGTAGTGTATATTACATATTTTCAATACTTTGTATCACAGAAATTTTAATACGAGTATAATTGCATTTTTCTTAAAGGTATTATTTTTTGTACCTAAATAAATCTTCATAATTTCTTCCTCTATATTCTACTGTATAAAAATTTCCAGTAATGAAATATGACAAAGTGATTATGTAGAAGATGTAATTTGGCATTACATACAAGCCCTGCAAATTTCAGGTCTTAGCTCTCCAATAGTTTTGAACAGCGGTTATCAGCACAGTGCACCCTCGGGCTAGCGTCTCTTACCCGCGGATAAGACATTACACTGGCGTGCAACCGTGGCTGCTGGCGGGTATGCTTCCTCCCTCTCCCTTCTGCAGAACGGTGCAAATTGCGATACACTTCTTACCCGTTACCCATTTCAGCGAGTACTGACGACTACTAGTTTAAAGGAAAATATTCCTTATGTTTGAAAAAAATAAACTTACAGGAACCGAGGTTGAAAGTTTCAATTGCATTTTAGTCGCTGAGATTTTCACTTAAAATGTTGTATGACAATGAGGAGACGTGTCACGCCCCCTTTTGAAATGGACCAGTATATTTTTGACAGTTATTTGAAAATACTTAGAATGAAACTACAGGAAAAATGAATATACCATTTCAAAGAGGAAATTTTCTAATTTTGTAATACATTAACACCTAAAAATAATGATTTTCTCACAATTTTTGGAATTCCGGGTCCTCTTAACATTAAATCAGACCATAAGGAAGCACTCGGCACATTATCACTTTCAATTAGCATCTGCTAAATATGAGAAAACTAATAGGGAGATGCCCTGAGAGCTATGCCGGCGGAAGCGACTTCCCTTGCCGGACAGGTCGAAGGAGATGATCCAGACTAAAAGGGATACCCTGGTCCTCCTGGTTGGGGGTTGGGAGTGAAGTCGACTACCTCATCCCGGAAAACTATACAGGTTACGAAACCCATAGAGGAGCCTCGGATAGAACAGAATCAAAGGAAACGACATGGCAAGAACCTGGAGTACGCGGGTGGAGAAGGGCCGGTAGGGGCTGTTTCGATTATCTTGTAGTTGTAAATAGAAAAACGCGACGCTTAGATTCATAGATCATTTCGGTCTCTCTCTATACTTCTCGACTGGGTGAAGTGAAAGCAACAACGCCTTATCCCGGCGACAGTGCAGTCGCACTGTGTTTGTGGCTCCTCTCGGGATTCTTCCGCTTTCCCTCGCCATTTCAGCAGCTCACTCCACAACTTTTCTTTTGTTTTTGTTTTTTTTTTTTTTTTTTTCATTATCATTTTCGTCTCGGAAAAGAGGGCATCAGTTTTGTTTGCGTGACTCCGAATTGATCGTCCGCCATAACGGATGTTTCTCGCTGTTTGTCTGAATATTTGTAGATGGCAGTAGTGGTGTATTCTAAATTGGAATTGAAGGCAACAATTTGTGGATATAATATGACACGTTTTTCTAAGAATGAAAGTATTCCTACAAACACATAATCCGTATCGAATCAGTCACAAGGAGATTTATTTATTTGCAGAGAGTCGTGTGTTGTGATACCTGCGTAGATACCGCTCGATGCTCTGAGCAATTATAAGTTCTTTATGGAAGTGTGTCCTAATAATTCATATCTAATGATTCTGCTCTGCTAAAATCTAATCTAGGCTTATCTACACTTACATCGTCATGAACAATAAAGTGAGGATATTTATTGACGAAGTAGCTTATTTAACTGTAGGCAAAATATTCTAGGCCAGCGGTCATCAGCACAGAGCATCTGGGGCTAGCGTCTCTTACCCGCGGAGAACGCACTGCACTATGGTGCATTCGTAGCTGCTAGCGGGTATGCTCTCTACCGCTTCCTACTGCACGACGGGGCACACGGGACGGCTACACTTACTCTTTACCCATTTCAGCGAGTGCTGACGACTACTATATCTAGGCCAGCCGTGGCGAAAATGTAATTGTGCGCCGAGCCACTGTGTAACCTGCAACGTGCATAGCACCTATGGAGGGAGGCGGACACCCGAAGGGGAAGTGAAGGAACTGTCTGACGTATTAATGGATTTTCATTTTCCTTACGTCAAGCACTTAAATATAATTTTATACAGTACAAGGCTACAAACTAATGTTTAGTACGTGTAACGAAGAAAGAAATGAACAATATCACAACCTAAAATTTAACTGTCTTCAGAATGTCTCTGCGACAAAGTTTCAAAATCAGGAATTATGTTACTTACTGCCAGTCGTAGTTGATCAGTCGTGATCTAAATTTGGTTTTTACTATTTTAATTGTTGAAAATAATTTTTCACAAACGTAAGTTGTACCGAACATGGCTTCAGCAGAGCAAGCGAAAGAACGAAGCTTTGGATATTTATTTTTTGGCAAAGATTTGAAAGTCCAACATTTGTCAAGTCCTTACATCTAGCTTTCATTTGACATCACATAGTAAATCAGTGAGTTCAAATTGAAGAGCTAACCGCATTATTCGTACATCTGCTGATAAAGGGGCGACATACAGAAATGATGATGATGATGATGATGATTATGATAACAACAATAATACTTTACCTTTTAATGTTTCATCAGTAACATGTAGTATAATGCCGTTTTATGTTATACAACCGTTTTCCTCGTAATACTTGTGAACAAATCATACATTTAATATTCTCATCATATTGACAGCAAAAAAATGCGTCCTCCCATCCTACTTGGAACTTTCGTACATGGTTTCGAGAGAGACATATGCCACTCGCAGGTCAGAGACAAATACAAATGGAACGGAGTTTGACTCCAGTGGGTGGGAGGGTGGGGATTGGGGAAGGTAGGAAGCAAGAGAAATGCATAGCTACTATTGCGAGCCACAATGTGCTCGTGAGTCACATTTTCGCCACGGCTGATCTAGGCCATTCGTCATCTTGCGCGTGAGTGAAAGAAAAAGTGGACTCGGTTGCTTCCCTCTCTCGCTATGTTTCCACTTGCAGCTATCTAGCTTACTTATGACCGCCATAAGGTTCTTACTATGAGTTACAGTGCACTCATCCAATTGGTTTCACGAGGTAACGAATGACCTATATCATATTAATTGGTGAAACATATATTAACGTGTGATGCATTACACAAAATTTACCTGAAGGAAATTTGTTCCTAGACTACTATCAGATGTTAATTCTTTCATATTCAGTGTGAAAAATATATTTTAAAAATCCCCATCTGGGACAATGATGACGTTTAACTTACAGATGCCTCAAACTAGCAAGATGTCTCGTTCGCGCAGGCGCATAGACACTTCTCCCCTACCACTGTCCTACTACTGTGCACTGTGGACTAGAACGGTACAGCTCAGTTCTAATAACAGTTGAGAAGGCTGCATAGGGAGGGTACATCTTGAATACACTGTCAAGAGGTCAACTTTTCAGATAATATGACTATACCTGGGTATCGGAGCCTAGGTGGGCCCCCTCCGTTAGCTCTACTACTTCCCCTCTCCAGGCAGCTTCCTAGTTTGAGGCATCTGTAGCTCTGTATCCTCACAAGAGGGTCCGTATTGCGCAAAGAATCTTGAATAGAGTAGTTTGTTTAGGCCTGGACTACAATACCACGATGCCAGAAATTAACGATTACTTAAGGTTAACACAATGAGTAAATGATATGTCCGACAGAGTTAATTGTTGAAGTACACTATCAAAAAACTTTTAGGATGGCAAGTGTGTGAGAGCAATGATATAGTTGCAATGGAATGGAATGAAATTACGGGAGGAGGCACTACGACTCAGCACTGCGACCTTTCGAGATCTATTGCGCTAACATTCATGCTAGTCCCATTCCCAAACCCAAACCGGCTGACCACACTAAGGTTCGCTGTGTACCCAGATTTCGAGCAGGTAACTCCACTCGTCCTTTGGCCAGCCGGTATTCGGGGAATGATGACGTAAAATGGAGAAATTTTGACGGAATTATGTAGATACTTAATATGGGGAGAACTCAACTATGACCTTGTTCGCCACAAGATCGATGAAAAATCCTAGGTCTGACCGAGACGAGAGCCCGGACCACCTGCATGACAGGCTGAAGGCCACCGCAAGAGTAATGATATAGTTAATTACAGTGCATGTGATTGTGGAATTACTCCTAGTTTTGTAGTGAAGAATGATATTAAATGTTGTCAATTGTTTTCGTAAAGAGTTAGTAAAATGGCACATGACAACGGTTCCAGTACTTTGCTGCTTATGTGCATTAATTATTCATACGAGGAGCCGTTTATGCTTCCCGGCTATGTTGGTGATACCATCTTTCTAACACTACTGCAATCTACCAAACAAGGGAAGTGGAGAATATAGTGGAATGGGAAATGGGAGGAGAGTTGATGGAGTGAAGTGGGGAAACGTGACATCGAGAAAAATTGTAATATATTTTTGCCAACTGGGATACCAAGACGGCTCGTGAGAGAAAAATGATTCAGTATTGAAACAATTGTAGTACTTTAGTTAGAAATATTTCAATTTATATACATTGAACTCAATTTTTCACATTCTGATACTTTCTTTGCTGAAAGCGATAATTGCCGATAATAAAATAATCCTTGTCAGTTTGGATGAGTTATCAATGTCTTTATCTCGGTGGATTATTACCAATGAAAAGTGAGACTTGTGAATTTTCGAGTGGATCTTTTATTAAAAGTTCTCCAACAGCCACGATAATGTGGCCGCTTCGTTATATGAAAAATGTTTTTTTAAATGTTACTCCATGAAAATATTCACGTCCAGAGTATCTGCATTCTCCATACACTGTGATATTCATTAGCACAATTCTGTCTTTCACCTTACCGTAGTCTACCAAATTAAAATAGCATTAATGTTAGAGGAATGTGTTTGAGTTTTTTGTATTTACCTTTACTCAGTTGGCATTAACAAGTTCATTTTACCAGCAAAGTTTTTGTTACCATAGGCAACTGAACTCACTGCCTTGCGAGCAAATGATTCACTGTGCATATAAATTAAATTTAATATTCCAATGCCTTGAACATGCTTAGCTGAGTATTTGTGATACAGAAAGGGACTGGAAAAAATGATCTGGAATACTTAGATTTTTTGCCGTGTCTTTGATTGCAGGTGAGATGAGGTAGACGCGTAACGCGATGCCACAATGGAGAAAGGCCGGCGCTCAGGCTCTGCCGCGTGTCGCACGTGTGGCCAGGCGCACGCCGCCCACGAGCCCCACGTGTACGACTATGTGGAGGAAGTTGACGAGGACCTCACCTGCCACATCTGTCTTCAGCCCTTCGTCATGCCCTTGGATATTCCGTGTGGGCACACCTTCTGCAGTGCCTGCCTCAACAACTACCTCCGCGTCCAGCAGCTCTGTCCCATCGACAGGAAGCCGCTCACAGCGCACATCTGCTCACCTTCCAGCATCGTGCTTCGCAAGTGAGTCCTACGAAATATTACTGTGAGTCCGAGGGATCGCCGTGTATCCTACATATGCTGTTCTGTGATGTAATAAGAACAAAACACTAAGGAAAGGACATTAGCCTAATTTATCATTGACTTTTATTAGTCATTTCGCTCAGTCTTTAAAATCGATATGCACTTATCCCGCTAATGGTTTTTCCGTAGTTTCCCTAAGGAATAAAACAATGTCGGATTAGCCACCGTAAATGAGACAAAAACTTAATTAACCTTCCACTTATCCACGTTAATGGCGTTCATTTTTTGGCCTCGACGTGCCCTACTTTCGGAGAGAACGGATTGAGATTACATCCTTCGTCAGTATTGTACAAGCTTTGTTCCTTATTATTATGCTGTATTGTACGTGATGTTCATGTTCCGCACAGTTGTTGCTGTTGTTGTTTATAAAGGATTAAATACAGAGTGATTTAAAAAGAACTTAAAAAATTTTAAAACTCACGAAAATTTATTGAGAAGACTTGCATAATTGGTTTTAATGTCATTTTGTAACATAAAACATCAAGTTTCAGTCTTGTAGTACAGAATTCTATCACCGCGAGCGCAAGCGGCGTTCATTTCAAAATGGCTGCTTTCACAGGTTTCGGAGCGTGCTCGTTGTGTTTTGGTTTGAAGAAACAATACCTGCGACAAGACTTTTCGTATGACTAGTGTTGTTCTGTTAGCCATACCAAATCTTCAGGGCGCTCACGTGATGCGTCGTGGAACAAGTGAGGGAGAGCTATGTTCGCAGTTTTTCGAAATCAATGTGGCGTGCCTCTCGTGAGAATGGTGTTCCACAGCCGTTTGGCGCATTTTACACAGACGATTTACGATGGTGCAACACATTAAGCCTTGGTTTTTAACAACCGCTCAATGACGCCTGCGTGAACGTGGTGCGGCACAACGTGAAACCAAAATTTTTACGTGTGCTTGGCGCGCACTGTCGTGGTTTTTAACAGACCGCCATCATTCTATGCATCTCGGAAGAATTATCATGAAATTCGCACGTTTCGTGTTGACATGGACCCACTTGTTGTCATGTTGGTTGTTGCTTCAAGAGGATGAGGATGAGGATGATGATAATGATAATGATTTAAGATTAGGCGAAGATAAGGAAAAGAATATATGAGAATCAAAATCTTTGTGATTATAGTCCTCTTATTATACACATAATAGTTGTTTGAATATATTAGTTTACTGTGCAACTGAGGGTGCCACAAATATTTTCAATAGAAGGATAGGCTAGATTTCCAGGCATTTTTCTTGGAAGTCCTGTCCATGTGGGACTTCTGCTAACGTCATAAATAACAGGAAAACTACACACGCAATCTATTAATAATTTCTCTTCACACATACAAAGACAAATATTGTAGGCCTACAATATAAGAACAAGGTCCATACCTGTGGAGTAACGGTTAGCGCGTCTGACCGCGTCCGGTTGGGGCAGGTTACCTGGTTGAGGTTTCTCCGGGGTTTTCCCTCAATCCAATATGAGCAAATGCTAGGTAACAATCGATGCTGGACCCCGGACTCATTTCACCGGCATTATCCCTTCATCTCATTCAGACGCTAAATAACTTGAGATGTTGATAATGCGTCGTAAAATAACCTACTACAAGAACAATATTTTAGAAAATATTACCGCAATTTGTAAAAGAAAATGGCGTGCGGAGTAAAGGAGCTAGTTGTCACGCGCGCTCCAGAGTAATTTGCGCTATAGCCGGTATGGTTCCTCGTTTTTAAATTTATTAATAACTAAATTGGCTAAAACACTTACTATATTTTGGTTTAGGATACGCATAACTTCTACATGAAAGGAAAATACGAAGGCCCAATATTCCAACTTATTAAATTCGCGCTTGTCTGCGACGATGATGTAGATTGAACTGCATCCTAGAGTAGCTAAATTTGTGTTGTAAGTTTATTACTTTCTGTATTATTATTATTATTATTATTATTATTATTATTATTATTATTATTATTATTATAAGGAAGCTAAAGATTTTTAAAGGAAAAGTTCTATTTGTAGCGCTATCACAACTCTGTTTCACTTTGGTGTGCTGGCATTTATAATCCAGAGCAACATCGACCATCGCCACGAAACGATTTTTCTTTCCTCAAAATCCAAAGAGGTAGAACTCCCTCGTAAAGAGTTGAGATGGGCGGAGAGAACTAGTCTGAGTTTAAGAAAAGAGAGAACAAGATCATGTAGGACTGTGTGACATATTCCCAGTTTTTTATGCAACGTATAGCGAACTTGTCCCGCCCGTCCAAAACTCTTCCGGAATGTTGTACGTAATAAGAGGAATGCTTTACTTATTTAGCATTCAGTGAGCTCCTATGTTGATGTTACAGTACGATAATAGTACATTATGCAACGAGCCTATAATGGTAGTAATTAAGACGCGAGGATGTTTATGAAACGAGCGCAAGCGAGTTTCATATTTTCATACGAGCGTCTTAATTACCATTATAGGCAAGTTTCATACGACTTTTTATGCTCGACCATATTTCTAACTTGAAATTATTCATAAGTATTCATGTTATTGTTATGTGAGTGAGTGCAATAGCCTACTTCATAAATTGTGAGATGTGCGCAGACGCGAAAGTATTGATTTTTTTCCGGGAAACTAATGTCGACGACCTTGATATAATCTAGAGAGTAAGATAAACATTAGTCTTGATATAACCTTGAAATTGAATTTTTTTTATTTATTTTATTAGGTTATTTTACGACGCTGTATCAATATCTAGGTTATTTAGCGTCTGAATGAAATGAAGGTGATAATGCCGGTGAAATGAGCCCGGGGTCCAGCACCGAAAATTACCCAGCATTTGCTCATATTGGGTTGAGGGAAAACCCCAGAAAAAACCTCAACCAGGTAACTTGCCCCGACAGGGATTCGAACCCGGGCCACCTGGTTTCGCAGCCAGACGCGCTGACCGTTACTCCACAGGTGTGGACGAAATTGAATTCGACATTGAAAAACGAGATGGCAAATTGAATTTATTTGAATATTATTTACAATTAACGCTAATTATTATAGTAACAGAACATAACCTTCTGCGACAGTATTGGATTTCCAGCCTCCGTGGCGTTTCGATAGTTGTCTTTCGATTGCATATCCGAGAATACTCGAAAACCTGAACTTTAATGAATAGGTGTACTTTAATGACATGCATTAAAGGACTGCTACCAGGTGTATAATTACTACATTTCGGCATGGTCGAGCATAAATATTATGGATGGATGGTTA
This sequence comes from Periplaneta americana, assembly GCF_040183065.1. Lineage (NCBI taxonomy): Eukaryota > Metazoa > Arthropoda > Insecta > Blattodea > Blattidae > Periplaneta > Periplaneta americana. The sequence goes on from NC_091126.1 coordinate 2,443,730, forward strand.
CTGGAGCTGTAATTTCTTCAAGTAACACCAAAAGACTGAAGGAAGTAAATCTTAGCTTGCAAGGAAAAAAAAAAATCTCTGGTAGTGGATATGATTAAGAATTTCAAAGAAAGGATCAGGATGTTCGCGTCTCAGTTGAGGAGAGGTTAGGTTATTTGCGGGAATGGAACATGTTACAGTTTCAAAGGCTTTGCAAAGGAACTACATGATTTGCAAGCGGAGTTCGAAACTAATTTTTTAAAAATAATGGTTTATTTAATGACGTTCGCAACTGCAGAGGTTATATCAGCGTCACCGGTGTGCCGGAATTTTGTCCCGCAGCAGTTCTTTTACATGCCAGTAAATCTACTGACATGAGCCTGTCGCATTTAAACACTTAAATGCCATCGACCTGGTCGGGATCGAGCACAGAAGGCCAGCGCTATATCAACTACGCTACCGAGGCCAATGTTCGAAACAATTGTTCGAGTTGGAAGACGTGACTTTCGTACTATTTACATGGAAGGAATTGAAAACTGAATGCGTGAATGAACTAGGTTGGGACTCCAAAGTAGAAGAAATAATGAAGTTGCGTTGTATCATTTACTTTACATCTGATGAATCCCATCCAATTATTCTAAAGTTAGCTTTCCTTGTACGTCTTTTTTCGGATCTACATACTTATGTGAGTCAGCGTTCTCTGTAATGATCGCAATAAAAACTCAGGGATGATCCCCTGATGTCCTGTCGGAGAGGAACAGTAACGTCATATAGAATAATGACAGGTCAATATGATAAGATAAATGAATTAGCCATGTCTTTTTGTGTCCAGGAACAAGTGAAATCTTTCTTTTAAAGATAAAGTAAACAGTAAGTGAACTAAGCACATATATTTCGTTGGATTGCAGTGTCAAGTGCCGGATAATTGAAGAGTGAAAATATATAATGGGCCAAGCGCCAAAATCAAGATTTGGAGGAAAACAATATTTTATTAATAGTGTAGTCTACAATTGGTTGAGTCATGTTAAACTTTTCTCATATTATTTCAATGTAGGCATACATTTTCAGTGATTTAGTTTTTTAAGGCCAGTATAAGTAACTTTGTGAAAAAAAATTTAGAAATTGTACAATTTGAAACGTGCTATGTGGAGATTCAAATTCAAATTTATTTACAATTTATATTCGAAATGAATACATGTGAATAGATACCCGAAATGAGCATATGCTCGTGCTCGGGTACAGTCCAGTAGTCTACATAAAATTTTACAGGGATCAAATAATAATGCTGAAGATAGAAATAATAGTAACAATAATAATAATAATAATAATAATAATAGAAATAAAATAATCGTGACAGAAATGATACAAAGATTGTAATACAAAATAATTCATTAATAATAATAATAATAATAATAATAATAATAATAATAATAATAATAATAATAGTGATAAAACAAAAATATTTACAATAATAAAATAAATACTAAGACGGATAAAATAAAATATAAAACCACTAGCGAGAGTTAACACAACTTAAATAAGCATATAATAACCGGAAAAAAATGACGAACTCGAAAATCAACAGGAAAGTTCATTGTATCGCAGACGACAGCAACCGCCGTATTGACATTGTGTTGTGCATTAATGGTAGTAGGGTGGAGCCGAAAGTCTACGTAACTGCCATTCTCTTCAAATCTTTTCGTACAATCATGGGAAGTTAATGCTGCAAAAACAAAATGTCTACGAGTCAAACTGTTCATCATTACCAGGATGAATGCAAATAATACTGAAATATATTAATCTAGTTTCAGTTATAGATCTCCCCTTTTGTGCAAGAGATATCGTATCAAAAATATTTTATGAATGGCGGGGAAAATATAAATTTCAAGAACTCTCTAGTGACAAGTACAATCAAGTGGATCTGTGGCGATGCTAAGAAATCATTTATTGGAGATATACACTGTTATTAATATAAATAAAAAATAAAATTGATCAAATATCATACAAACATTTTCACTTTATTTTTAAACTTAAGAATGTGTAAATTGCTTAGGTCTGGATTATTTTTCAATACTGAATTGTATAGTCTTGGCCCATAATTCCTACTGTGTCTTAATCCAGCTGTAGTGTGGTGATACAATAATTATTTAAAGTGGGCTATGTGGATGTGAAGAAAACAGTTATAACATGCTATATGTCAAAATATTGTCATTTATTTTGAATATAAAATAATACTGGGAACCAAAAATGCACACAGTAATTCTCTATCCGTAATGTTTAGGCTTAGGATTCGGGACACTTTAGCAACCAATGTACGCACAACTTGACTATAGAGTTCCTTGAAATAGTAGAATGTGAACAACAACGTCAGTGAGATGCGTTATATTTCTACTGTTAATAGTACAGTTTAATGACGGTGGAAAATGAAGCAGGATACACACCTCACAAGGTTTCATTCCCTCCGCGACGTTGAAAACGTTAGTGTTATAATGAACAACCATGTACATACTTGCACCTAGTTCGAAGAAACTGTTCACTGTGAATTGAAAATGCACCGTGATGGCGAGAGTTCGTTTCGTAGGGAGAGACGGAAGAATACCGGACACTGATTACGAGCCGGATTGTACTCTAACGCACAGGTAAACAAAACTCAACGCACCACCTCGCTCCATCTGTACTCCATTGCACTGTAACTTCACTTCATTCTTAAGTTGTCTCGGATCCTATGCCTGGTAATACTCTTTCATGTTTTGCCTCATTTTTCATAAAGGAACTTGTTAAGTTTTATGTGGGATTAGCAATCAAAATTTTTTATCGAATCATACTCTTTCTTACTGCTCCACAAGATTTTCATAGAACGGTATCACTTGACGTCTTTTTTCTTGGAATCATCAGCCTGCTGATACAGTTAAAAGGCCGGAGTTGGCAGATTCTCGAACGTCACACATTTCTTGAACATCCGAGTAGATACCCAGTCTTCACTCTTATTTTTGACACTTGCGACACCTGGCTCATCTCTCATAATACAGATCCACTGAGCTTTGAAGCTATGTAGGGTTCCTGTATTGATTCTGGCTTCTGCTGCCGTCTTAAATTAAAAAAAAAAGTCCTTGTTGCATTATTATCACTAAGAAGCTCTGTTTGTCTCGAGATGCGACCATTACTGTGACTAGGTCCATGGGAACTTCACACTTCTTGTGTTTCAACTTTTCAATAAGGGCAAAGTCCCTACACAGCGGTGGTACAAATGTTCGGGTACAAGATGTTTTTGATTTACATCATCTACGATCCCTTGAACAATAACATAAGACCACAGAGAGGAGCGTGCGATGCTTGTGCTGGGCGCTGCGTGTGGCCCGAGCCCTCCTCACTTCCAACCACAGAGTGAGTAGCAGGCAAGAAAAATGTCACAAATTGAATCGGCTAGCATCCGCCATTAAAGGAAGTGTTTGCGGCGCGAAATTCGAAAACAGTATCATAATACATTGATGCAGCCTGGTGATAGACACTGTCTTAAACATCTTTGACAAAGGATGAGTCGTGATGAAATAAACATGAATGGATAGGAGCGCTATATTTATAAAAGTGTTATAATGATTCACCTTTGGTGATATTCTAAAAAATAAATTGAATCACCCATATACACTCGGGATAAGTATGTGAAATATTGAATAATGGCAATGTCAACATTAATTTTCAGTATTACTAGTATTGTTTTAAAGACACAATAATGGATATTTACTGTAATATTTAAAATGATCTATATTTCAGTCCTTTCATGCAAAGAAAGAGGAAGGTATATGGTGCTTTGAAAATATTTAGTGGTGAAATATGAGATCATAAAAATTCTGGAAACTGATTTAAAATATAATGAGAATAAATTTTATCATAAAACAATCTATTCATTGTGTAGTTAATGACCACCAGGTTTGAGGTCAGTTCAGACTTTTAATACAATTAGTAGCGGTAATAGTAGTTCTAATAGTAGTGATAATAGTAGGCCTAATAGTAGTGGTAATAGTAGGCCTAGTAGTATTGGTAATAATAGACCTAGTAGTAGTGGTAATAGTAGGCCTAGTAGTATTGGTAATAATAGACCTAGTAGTAGTGGTAATAGTAGGCCTAGTAGTAGTGGTAATAATAGGCCTAGTAGTAGTGGTAATAATAGGCCTAGTAGTAGTGGTAATAGTAGGCCTAGTAGTAGTGGTAATAATAGACCTAGTAGTAGTGGTAATAGGCCTAGTAGTAGTGGTAATAATAGGCCTAGTAATAGTGGTAATAATAGACATAGTAGTAGTGGTAATAACAGGCCTAGTAACTTAGTAGTGGTAATAGTAGGAGTAGTAGTAGTAGTGGTAATAGTAGATGTAGTAGTAGTGGTAGTAGTAGGTCTAGTTTTTGTGGCAATAGTAGGCCTAGTAGTAGTGGTAATAGTAGGCCTAGTATTACTAGTAGTAATAGTAGTCCTAGTTTTTGTAGTAATAGTAGGCCTAGTAGTAGTGGTAATAGTAGGCCTAGTTTTGGTGGAATTAGTAGGTCTAGTAGTAGTGAGACCTAGTTAGTAGTAGTGGTAATAATAGGCCTAAGTAGGCCATCAGCTATATTTTCACTAATTTCTTTGCATATAATACAACCAAAAACTAGAAGTACATACTGAACAAAACGGAAATTACATGATTAATTCATTTATTGTGAAACAAAACAGTTTTAGACAGATATAGTCTGAGGATTTTCTTATGCACTCTGCTATTATAATCCACTGTAATGTGATGGCACCTAACCCTTACATACAGTACATTGTTGAAACCAACCTTATAAACCTGATTAATGTGTTTCTGGAAAAACTTTATCCAAGAAATATTCCGACAATCTGTAAACACATTCAAAGGAGGAACTGCATTTGGAACATTCTTCCAAATATTAAGATATGTATGCTTTCCTGAGCATCCTACAATAGTAGCTATGTTCGAACAATTATTTGCAACGCAGCATTTCACCATTTTCTTATTATTTCCCTTCAAGTGTACTTATATTTATTCGTATTCCTCAATAAGCATGGACTGCTCGCAATCCCGGCGAAGCATCAACTCCCTTTAATGGCGGCCGAACAGCGGTTCAGTTTTGTACGCGAAACTAGCGCTGTTGGTGTCTCTAGTATATATTACAAACTCTTTGCTTCCAACAAACCTGAAGCTGTTTTGTATCCGCCTCCGTGCCATAGCATCATAAAAACATTGCTGTTTTGGATGGGCACACTTTCAAATTGTACCTTATTTTTGTTTAAACAACACTAAACAGTCACCTAATAACAGTATACACCAAGCCTACATGGACCATTATAATATAATATAATATGATTGGAAAATTCCTGACTCCATTTGACAGTGAATGTGGTTCTTAGACCATGTTCTATCTTTCGGAAAAAAATTCAACTACATGAAGTCACGTTTTACATGACTCATTTTATCACCTTTCATAGCACATGTTACAACAAAAATATAAAAATTGAAAAATTTGTCGCTTGGTCCATTATATATTTCCGCATTTCAATTACGGGACGGATTCATATGTACTAAACAACTGAAAACTATGCATGCATGTGTGCACTTAAAACCAGGATATATCCACTAAAATAACAAAATATGTACTGTTAAAATTAGAAAAAAAAAAAACTTATTTATGTTAAACAGTTTACTACTGTTAATGGATTTTCTGTTATATATAACTAGACAGTAGATGCGGGATGACTTATCGTTGAATGTAGGTGCACATTTACTATATGTTACATTTTTTTTTTCATTCGGACCATTGGCTCAACAGGTTTTAAACGTAAACAGACGACGTCAACATGCTACTGTATCTCCGTACAGTCAGAAGGAAAAGAAAAATAACGTACTGTAGTACATACCTTGCAAGGTTCAGTCCTCGTCATCATTGATGCAATTACCAGCGTTGCAGTAAACGACGATATATTCTCGTAAGTTGTCGAAACTGAATCGTCTTCGCCTATCGCTTAAACAGTTTTTGTATTGAGAGAATTTCTGAAGAAAACCTCTAAAATGGGGATCACTCAATTTCTTTAGAGGAATATTTGTACTGAGCATCATGTTGCACGTGTCGTTAGACTCGCACAACTAGATGATGATGGTTGCTCAGATATCATTTCAACGCATTTCCTGTGCGATGTACTGTTGCAATGTTTCTCTATAGCCTGAGTTGTTCAGGTTTTTATTTCAATTTTACCTACATTACACACGATATTGTCTTCGTTAATACATAAAATGTCACTCTCATAGTTCTTAATTCCGTTTCTTATCTCTGAGCGAATTTAACGTTTTGCTATTATGAATGGATCAGCACAACACTATTATTAATAATAATAATAATAATAATAATAATAATAATAATAATAATAATAATATATTTAACCTGGCCTTCTCTAACACTCAACCAGGAGTAAAATTGCGTTACAAAGAACACTACAGATTTACAAAGTACACTACAATTTTACACACAAAACTGAATAAAATAATAATAATAATAATAATAATAATAATGTAATGTAAACAACAAGTAAGTAGAAATCAGTCATAATATATAACATACAGAAAGAAAGGAAAAAGCATAATAAAATGTGAATGACAGGTCAAAATAAATTAGACAAACAAAGTATAAAAAATAAGACAATTATTGATAATAATAATGATAATAGTAATAATAATAATAATAATTTTTATTATTATATTATATTATATTATTACTATTCAACGCGTACTAAATACTTGAGCAGGATAACACAACTGCACACATTGCGTTATGAACGGACCGGGGTTCCTTCGTTTTGTACGCTGCTGTACTCGCCAGGTACACAAAAGAGGGACGGCGAGGCACGTGCCATATACTCTGATACGAAACAACTTCACTTTTCCTTAAGTCATCCCGCATCCACTGTGTATACAGGGTGTTTCAAAATACGGGGCATAATTTCAGGTATGTATTTCCCACATGTAGACAATCAAAATAGTTCATTACAACATGTGTCCGGAAATGCTTCATTTCCGAGTTATGGCCTTCACAACATTGAAATTCACCGCAGGTCGTTGTCATTACAGAAGATGTTCAAAATGTCTACCTCCTGCTTGAATACAGACCTCACATCGATGTCTCATTGACCTGCGAACACGATCCCAAACTCCAGGAGTATTGCGTATGTCCTCAGAACATGCCACAATTCGATTCCGAAGGGATTCCAAATCAGGCACCGGAGACGAATAAAGCAATGATTTTAAATGGCCCCACAAGTATAAATCGAGAGGATTCAGATCAGGTGAGCGTGGAGCCCAAGCAATTGGGCCACCTCTACCTATCCATAGATCAGGAAACCTTCGATCCAAGTACCGGCGAGCCGTACGACTGAAGTGTGCAGGAGCGCCATCATGCAAGAAGTGAATGTGTTGACGATTGATCAGTGGAGTGTCTTCTAAAACATGAGGTATGGTGTTTTCCAGGAAGTTTGTGTACGCCTGCCCCGTAAGTCTGTTTACAAGTACATGGGGTCCAACTAATCGATCACCAATGATACCGGCCCACATATTGAGGGAGAACCGCACCTGGTGATGCGATGTAACAGTTGCACGTGGGTTTTCATACGCCCATACATGCTGATTGTGGAAATTTGTTATGCCATCTCGTGTGAACTGTGCTTCATAATACTAAGGCAGGAAAGTTCGGATTTACACCACACTGCTGCAAGAACCACTGACAGAACCTAACTCGTGCAGGGTAATCTGCTGGTGACAGGGCCTATACACGTTGCAAATGATAAGGATACAAGTGATACTCTTTCAACAGTCTCCAGACAGTCGTATGAGGAACATTGACTTGCAACGCTACCCTTCGTGTGCTGATAGAAGGAGTCATGTTCACAGCCTCCAGAATCTCCTCCTGTACTTCTGGAGTTGTAGATCTTGGTCGCCCCCTTCCCAAACCAGGAGCGTTAAATTTTCCATACTCGCACAGACGGTAATGGAGACGTACAAATGTCTTCCGATGTGGACATTGTCGCTGTGGGTACCTCTCCTGGTACAAACGACGAGCCAGCGCAGCATTGCCGTCCGCCTTACCGTACATGAAGTGTATCTCTGCCAGCTCTTGAGTTGAATACATGTCGCACAGTCTAACGCCTACACAACACTGAATGTAACCTTCGCCTCGGAATGAACTGTCAGAGTGCCCTCTTAATATGTCCTTTGATGGCAACGACCTGCGGAAAGAAAAACGTTCCGGTGAATTTCAATGTTGTGAAGGCCATAACTCGGAAATAAAGCATTTCCGGACACATGTTGTAATGAACTATTTTGATTGTCTACATGTGGGAAATACATACCTGAAATTATGCCCCGTATTTTTTAAACGCCCTGTATATAACATATTAAGACATCAGTTGTTTAGTGTCGTGTCCTTCAACCCACTCCTTAAGCCAGACCATTCCAAGTGGGCATACGACCCGTGCCGAAGCCAGCGACGGAATACCGATCGCTGGGAGGGAGGCAAGTGTGGAAGGGGTGAAGTGAGCCAGTGAGTTCTATGGACGGCACATTTTATGACACATAGAAAGAATAAAAAAGTTACAACAATCATTTACAAAATAATACAACAAAATAAAATTGCCATTTTCTTCTGTAGTTAGGAAGATACCTGACTTCTTTGATTTAACCAACTTAGCTATGTCAGGGAAAATTGCTGGAGCAGAATGAATGCGTAACACGGCTTCCAACGCAATATCGGGCAATCATCACCTACTTTTACTCTTATTCAAGTTCATGACTAAGAGAGAATATGTGTTCGCAAAGGTACAGAGTCAAACGTAGCAATTAACTTGTATTTCTGTGCGTGGATACGCGGGAAATCCAAGTTCTTATAAAACGCAACGAGGCCGCCTGGAATATTGTAATATTTATCTTTCAAAATTGTGTGATATTGAAGCTTTATCAGTTCTCTTTGGAATTTGACTGGAGCCTGCCTTTAAGAGTACTTCATTAGTTGAAATGATATTTACCTCGTCGTAAGAAGACTGTATTTCGTCCTTTAGTTTCGTTATTAATGCCTTCCTTTCTTCGTCGATAATATGAGCTTGGGTATCAGAAGTTTAACTTCAAAGTGACGCTTAAAGATGTACATTTTTGCCCTACATTGATATGGCATATTAAACATTGAACAGTGCTGTCATCAGATTCGACAACAAGATACAGGCCCGCCCAAGAGGAGTTAAATCCTGAACCGACTGTCGACGCACTTCTCTTCATTCTTGTTCACAACAGTTAAGCACAAACGATAATAAACCATATGTATGAAGGAATGACTGACGGAACGCATAATCCAGCAGTGCCTGAAGAATATCATCGAACAGACGGGAAAGAGTTGATGATCGCATGCAGTCGTACACCACCACAGCCTCAGCGACAGAGAGGAGCGGGGGTCCGTCCTGGGCGGACACAGGGCAGCGCCCGGGCTCTCTGTGTTGGAATGGTCTGGCTTAAGCAGTACAATTTTGGTACTTTTTTGTTAGACATCGTTGAAAAACTATTCAAAATTAATGATTTTCTTGCGGTTAATATATTATAAATTCAATGCACTCTACACACTGTCGAAATTTCTCCCACCTGTGACCGTAATAAAATTAAACATTCTGATTTGCCACGTTGACAAGTAGGAAACAGAAAATCGCATTATTGTGTCTATATTCGAATTCAGCGAGCGCAAAGAAGTGTATCACACTTCCTGTAACTTCCGTGTAGCGTTCTCGTGACAACTGTCAACATCTTTTGCCGATAAGGCGTCTTCTTCTTTGACTCTCCACTTTCATCCGTCACAACGTCCCATACCTATATTACACAGTTAACAATGCATTCAATTATTGAGTGCTTTGTTGATTGCCTGCGATGTCCACAACAGTGAACTGTCTGCATGTTGTCAGATTGCAGTAAATAAAATAAACTACTTCAATGTGTTTTGAATATCTGCGTTTCTTCTGTAGTCCATTTTTTCTGATTTTCCAGTGTTAATCTTAATTTAAGCATCAGATTGCTAAAAAAGTAACAAAATATGCTTTTATGTCGGGTAAAAGCTGGAATATGCATTAACCCCTTAAATATGTGTGTATGTATGTATGTATGTATATATATATATATATATGCACTATATAATCTTCACCATCGGTTGCAAGTAACTTTAAATGCATTGTAAAATGGTCGCATATGATTTACATCTAAGAAATAACGTGTGCTGATAAGCTAAAATCCTCCCTTTACTGCTAACATTGAAATATTTCTGAGAAAATAAAAAAAGAAATGTTAATAAATATGTTTAGAATAATTAAATGTTTTGTCAATTTTATGATATATTTGTGTATCAATAACACTAGTCTACAACTTTTTTGTGCCGACAAACAGAATGCTGATTATTACCAAGTCTGATGCGCTGATTACGAATATGTAATCAGTTTTTTCCATCACGTCAGATTTCTGAGCACTGCAACAATGTTATATTTTATGAATAGTCATAAACATAGTGCGGGCGGGAAGTTACAATTGGCTGTAGAATTTTTAATATCGATGGAATCATAATGAAAATTGTGTGTACACATAGATCATTAAATAGAGTTTGAACTTTTGCTCGTCCGTAGTATAGATGGTGGCCGTGAGGGGCGGTTCGCGCAACAATAGCAAAGATAGTCGATCATCTGTTTGTTCGCGAGAGAGCGCAGATTGCTGCTCGCTATGAAGTGTGGAACTCCGTTGTTTTCGTTCGAGATAATGCCATATGGAGAAAGGAAGGAATGCCACAATCCGTCCAGAATTGGAAGCACGAGTTCGGGGCATTATCACGCAACTGGCCGCTTGAGGAAATTGGTGCCTACGTTTAATTATTTTGATGTATGCGTACGTATTCCCATTTAACAAGGTACACATGAAATAAATTTCAATAATTTAATGTTGTAAATATAGAATTTATACACATTTTTCAATACATAGCATACATGTAGCGCTTCTTTGGTTTCTGTCCATTATATCAAGTCCCTCTTCACTTGGCACATCTGAATCATGGTTTGTTGATACTTGAAAGATAAGACAGACTTACAGGGTACCTGGTAATGAAAACAGAGACAGTTTATACTTTGTTTAGTTCGAGTGTAGAGATTTTATTAGTAGTGTGAACTGTTCTGTGTGAAATGAAATGAAGAAGCAAAGGCGTAGTTGTAAAAACTTTCCGAACCAATGGTATGGTGTGAACAAAAATGTTATTTCTGATTTTACTGGATTTTCTTAAAAAAAATAAGAGACTCATTCAGTATCCTAATTTCCCGTCAGCTATAAGACCAATACCTTACGGAGATAATTTACCTGTTCCCATTCCACCTTCTGCATTGCAAGAAGAATCGGAATCTGACATAACGTCATCTGATGATGTTCAGCCCTCTACATCAGGGGATGGCGTCTACATTCCAGATGAAGGGAGAGAAGAAAAGCTACATTTAATAACATAGGTGGAACTCAATGATTGGTATGGGTGATTTGTACTTAACTAAACAGCTGAATGAGCTTCTGGGATCTCGTCTTCAGGAATGGAAGGTGCTGAATAAAGATGCTAATGTTTCAGTATTTAAAAATATAAATAGTCTAAGGATATATTACCATTTTTCATAGTTACAGATTCTGGAGTTCGTGCATGTAGCGATGTAAATGGACTGATTAAAACTAGGTATTACACATAATGCTAAAGAGCGGCGCTTATTTATAGATGCTTCTAAAATTAGTCTGAAAGTCGTTTTGTTACACAATGACGATAAACTTCCATCCATACAGTGCAGCAATGAAAGAAGCATACAAAGAAATGTGTCGTTTTCTTGAAGCTTTAAAATATGAAAATCATTGTTGGCATATTTGCGCGATCTTAAAGTCTTCTATATGGAATGCAGAGTGGAATCACTAAATATCCTTTTTCCTGTGCCTTTGGGACACCCGAGATACTCAACATCACTATACAGTCAAGGAATAACCAAGAAGAGAAGATTTCACTCCTGGGAAACATAATGTAAAATTTAAACCTTTAGCTGACCCACACAAAATATATCTCCATGCTTTGCACATTGAATTAGGGCTCATGAAGAACTTTATGAAAGGTATGGACACAACAGGCGAAGGTTTCAAATATCTACGAAGAATTTTATTTATTTTAGTAGGTTATTTTACGACGCATTATCAACATCTTAGGTTATTTAGCGTCTGAATGAGATGAAGGTGATAATGCCGGTGAAATGAGTCCGGGGTCCAACACCGAAAGTTACCCAGCATTTGCTCATATTGGATTGAGGGAAAACTCCGGAAAAAACCTCAACCCGGTAACTTGCCCCGACCGGGAATCGAACCCGGGCCACCTGGGTTCGCGGCTAGACGTGCTAACCGTTACTCCACAGGTGTGGACTCTACGAAGAATATTACCTGGTTTGAGCGATACAAAATTAAAAGAAGGATTATTCTTTGGACCTCAGATTAAAGAAGTGATGGGTGACCAATTTTTTTCAGAAAAAAATTAACTCCAACGAACGTGCAAGATGGGAATCATTTAAAAGTGTTGTGAACGGGTTCCTCGGCAACAAGAAGGAAGAAAATAATGATGAACTAGTTCAGAATCTTTTTCAAAATTATAAGAATTTTGGATACAGGATGTCTGTCAAATTCACTTCCTGCATTCTCATTTAGATTTTTTTCCCAAACACTTGGGTGCAGTGCGTGACAAACAAAGGGAACGCTTTCATCAAGGCATTATAAGATGGAACAGAGTTATAAAGGGAGATGGGATCCATCTATGATGAGTAATTACAGTAGTGTGCAAATGAATCCGAACACGACATATTTTTACATTTTCTGTCATTGTTGGCCTCACAGCTGCTCATACCGCTTTAATTGACATCTGTAGTACGTGTAATTCCATTGTTGAAGGTCTGTCGTTATTTTTTTTATAATATGTGACATTTTGCCTGTCGTTTTGTACTTATAAGCATTTCAGTTGTGTTGAAGACTTAATACTGCAATCCTGTGTACATTCTGTCGTCTTCACAAATGGATACAACTCCACGAAATCGGTCTAAAATTATAACATTAGCAGAGCATTCTTCTATGATACAGAGGCAAATTGCTGCAGAATGTCACATCCGTTTGGCTACTGTTAATTCCATCATAAAACGATACAGGGAGACTGGATCCATCACACCCCAGAAAAAGGGAAACTGTGGCCGGAAAAGGAAGACTTCACCTGCAGATGATCGTTTAATTGTCAGGAAAAGTAAATTAAATCCTAGACTAACTGCTGTCGACTTAACCCGCGAGTTAATGGCTACCACTGGGGCGAATATTCACATCAGAACAGTGCGGCATAGGCTTTTGGAAGCTGGACGAAGGGCTCGGAAGCATATTAAGAAGCAACTGCTAACCCCTGTTATGTGCAAAAAACGCTTAATGTGGGCAAAATTACATCAACACTGGACAGTGAATGACTGGAAGAATGTACTTTTCTCCGATGAGTCTCATTTCGAGGTCCACGGCCACCGTGTTTCTTACGTACGGAAAGGATCCGAAAAAGTAACAGCAGCTCATCTCCAACAAGCACCCAAATACCCCCCTAAAGTAATGTTTTGGGGTTGTTTTGCACATGAAGGGCCTGGAGCATTAATACCTATCAAGGGAATGGTGAATTCTGACAAATATATTCACTTATTGGAAACCAGAATCGTACCCCAGCTGCAAAAATCATTTCCGGATGGCAGAGGTGTGTTCCAACAAGACCTGGCACCATGCCATACGTCTCGAAAAACTACAGAATTCTTCAACAAGAAGAATATTTAGGTACTCCTCTGGGCAGGCAACTCACCTGACATCAACCCCATTGAGAACTTGTGGTCAATTTGCAAAAGAAGAATGAAAAAAAAAATGGATTGTTCTACAAAGGAGAATATGATTTCTGCACTCATTGGTGTATGGTTTCGCGATGAAATGAATATTTGTGGGAAATTAGTGGAATCCATGCCAAATCGTCTCAGAGCTGTTATTAGGAACAAGGGAGGCCACATAGATTACTGAGGTATGTCTTAGATCCTTTTTTTTTATCCCGTTTGAGTGTTTTTGCATAAGAAATTACGTTGTTCGGATTAATTTGCACGCTACTGTACTGCTGGTTCATACAAATAGAGAATATTACAACATACACAAAAAAGTGTTTTAAAGCGACTCCTCCTTCCACTACGTAAATGTAAGTAGCCATTTACATCACTATAACATGAAGGATACTTTATTTTTAGTACTAACACCACTATAATAGTGGAAGACAATGTTTATGCATTCTGCATTAGATATTAAAAATGTGGAACTGTTTAGTTAGTATCGAACTTTTCAGAAGTGTAATGAGGGTAATAACTGAAAATCTGAGGGTGCTGCTGAAAAATGTGTTCCATTTTTTGTTTCAGCATGGCAAATATGTGAATAGAAACAATGTTTCATTTCGGCACAATTTTCAAAGTTAAATTTTGTTGACTAGTGTAATTTATTAATAGGCCACCAGTAATTTATAAAGTGAAAAGTAGTTCTCAAACCCAACAATGTTGGCCATATCTGCTCTATAGGAAATAATATTGTTGTCACTGGTAAACGAAAAATTGCTTCTGTCTGTTACTGAGATACTCGTAGTTGCGCTAATTCCAGATCTGAAATCCATTTCTGAGAAGAAAGTCAGGTTTTTGGGTTAAAGGCTAAGATACCTTTCAGTTTTACGATTAGGTGCATATTGAATGGAGTTGAAAAAAATATTTGGGCTTATTTTAATGTTATTATTATTTTTATTAACTTGCATTAAATAAATATATTAAGAGAAAAAAAATATACCTTATGTCCACCCATCATGTTCGGAACAAATTGACCTCGGTATCTTGTTTCCATTACAGATATGAATCTTTCTTCATGTTCATCAGTCGCATTAGGTGGGAATGCAATAAGTGTAACTTCAAAGACATATAGCGACATATATTTGCATATGTTCCAAGCATGTTATGCATTAGCTCAGTGTAGTTATCAATTATATAGGCCTAATTCCCCCCAAACTTTGTTGCCACAAGAACGAATCTGACCGAAGTTACCACCTCAAGAGGACTGACTTTTGATCTAAATATAGTGTTGCGCATCAAGTTTCGTATCTCTGCTCCGATAAAAAAAATCCTACTTTCAATTTTGCATCAGTTTTCACTGAACCAAACTTCACCATCGCCGTCATAATCACAGCCATAACAACGTTCTTCATGTGAATTGGTGGAAGGTAGATCTTTTGTGTGTCATCTAGTGCTCTGTGTTTCTCATTGTGTTTTGTAACAGCGTGTTCAGTCATTGGACGCCAGTGCTGAATCTTAAAGCGATTGATGTCACCACAGCTATTTTCAACACATGTTTTTGTTTACCCCAACTGTGGTCCGAGAGGAAGTCGTACTACTTTCAAATCTCCGCGAATTTACCTGTTAAATATTGAGAAGATTAATACTTTCAGGAAGTTTTCCATAGGTTAGTATCTTTCAGCTTAATAACATTAGCTCTGGGGATAGATGGTGTCTCGTATCAGTGCGTAATAGAACACCTTTCAAGCTACAGAGTCTATAAAGTCTCCATTCTTGTTCCTGATATAAGTATAGCAACATTATTTTTTCTTCAGGTCATTCACGTTACAACAGAAACATGTAGGTTTTTCCTTTTTTAAAAAGAATGTCATTTTTTATTACGGCCCCGATATTGTATGACTGTGGTACTTTTGTAGCACATTCTACTCCTTCAATCTAAAGTGCAACAACTCAGATTTCTCTTGATCTTCAGTCTCTGGGGGAAGTAGTAAGCCTACAGGATTCTTTGCCATGAGGCACTTTTTTCAGACAAGATTGAAAGTTTAGCTTTATATGTAATTTTTTTTAGAACCTTTGAAATTTTTCATGGAAAAGTAACAATCTCTATCGTGATTTTTTTGCTCACACAAAATCATTAATACAGCGAACGGCATGGACTTTGTTTTCCCGGAACCATCACACTGTAAAACGATACTGGCAAATAGGCAGCAAATGTGAAGTGTCCATACCTTTTCAGCATTCCCCACTCTGCATCTGAAGTAACGCCTGTAGAAATACTCACTTTACGCTGGCAATGTAATGTGTATTTGCTATAAATGCAGCAAAATTGTCCGAATGCTTGATACAGATTCCCGTATTCATTATGTTCATTGAAAACTAAAATATTTATTTATAACGACAACCATGAAATCATTTCTGTATGAGATAAAATATTGTAAACGTTGAATATAATATCCTTAATTACTAGTACCCCTACACTTTATGCAGTTATGCTTTAATAATTATAATAGTAAAATTGATATATAATTGAATTTTATTTCTCACAGAACAAGGCGTCAAAAAATCGACAGCAGTGTTTACATTGAGCATTTTATAAATGTTATTTCTGTGCATTTGTGTTGTTACTAAATCTGAAGACTGAAGGCAGGTAAGATGCAGTAAACAAGGTAATTTATTTCTGTACCGGTGAATCATTTGCAATACAGTGGTGGCCAAAATTTTAGAGTACCCCTTTAAAAATTGACACTTTTTTAAATATAAGGTTTATATGGAAAGTATTTCCTGAATAGTTATTAGTATTGAAAATATACTGATTCCAACTGAATATGTATAAAGTTTTAATTTCTTATTTTCAAAAATGGTTATTTTAAAAATATTTTTGTGTTTTTTTAATTTTTTACATTTTTTCAGATAAATGAATTTCTTAGTAATGTAAATGAATTTCAAAAGCAACGGAAATATGGTTACGAAACAGTTTAAGGATGGATCTCTTGTAGTATCGAGAAAAAATAGAGGTTTCTTATGTTTTTTTCAAGCCACAGAGGGACAACTGCGATTTATTGCCTGCAATAAACTGTTATTGTTAGGAGGGGTCCCTTTTATTAGGGTTGGATGACTGTAGTTTGGGTGGAAGATGTTTTGTTGATATGCTTCTTCAGGCTGCTTGTGTGTGTTGTAAATATAGATAGATGAAAGTGACTTGTAAAAATATTTGAGAACTTCAGTTGATTAGTTGTTTTCGTCAGAATAAGTTGTTATTCGAGTGTTTAAAAGACATTACACAATGGGAAAGAAAGCAGTATCTGAAGCAGTGAAATGGCACATCATAGGGATGCATAAATCCGGTAGAAATCAAACTTTCATAGCAAAATCACTCGGTGTGAGCAGACATTGCGTTCAGAATACTTTGGCCACTTTCGGAAAGACACAATCGGTAACCGAGAAACTGCGTACTGGTCGTCCTCGAATGACGTCTTTAAGTGTGGACAAAACGATTGTGAAACTGGCTAAGAAAAATCGTAGATTAAGTGCAATAGACATTACTGGTCAATTGAAATCGAACTTGAATATAGAAGTGAGCAGGCGAACTGTCTCCAGACGCCTCACATCTGCTGGGATGCTGTCTCGTATTGCTACGAGGAAACCCCTTCTCACTCCGCAGAATCGCCAAGCCCACTACGACTGCTGTAAAGATCATCTGGATTGGACTGTGGAGAAGTGGAGCACTGTAATTTTCAGTGATGAATGGTCATTTCAACTCTTCCCCAGCAGCCCTACAAGAATCCGGAGAGAGGCTGACGAAAAGTACAGTCCAGGTTGTGTTGCACCTCGAGTTCAGAAGGGAGGAGGTTCAGTGATGGTGTGGGGTTGTTTTTGTGCAAAGAGAATGGGAGAACTGGCATTTGTGGAAGGTACTGTCAACTCAGGTACTTATATTGAATTGATGCAAGACTATTTGCTCCCTTCCAAGAGAAAACTACTTGGAAGGAGAAAGATTTGGTTATATCAGCAAGATAATGCCCCCTGTCACACTTTTCGGAAAACCAAAGCATGGTTCTCCGAGAATGGTATACCCCTACTGTCTTGGCCTGCTAGGAGTCCAGATTTGAACCCCATTGAGAATATCTGGGAGGTTCTAGGGAAGGAAGTATACAAAAAGAACGTTGAAAATCTTCAAGAACTGAAATTGCAGTTAGCAGCATGTTGGACAACCCTAAGAAAGGGTTATGTACAGAATCTAATAAACTCAATGCCAAAGAGGATACATGCCTGTTACAATGCAAAAGGTGGTCCTACAAAGTTCTAAGTGGATTTCGGAGAGAAACATTGTGTTATTAATAAAAATATGATTTTAACTCTTTATTTTTAATTGGAAAATTGTGTTAATTTGTGTGTTGTTTGAAAGAATTCCGACAATTAATGCAAATTTCTTTTTTAAATTGTCTCTTTACATTTTAGGAACATTTGCAATTAATATTTATTATTAGAAGCGCAAATTACAATTTACAGAAATTTTTATAGTACTGGGTTTGTGTTTTTTACAACAAAATTAAAATGTGCAATTTTGCCCATTCCATGACATATAAATTTTGAGTTCTACATATCGGTCATAAAAAAGACTATTCTTTTCATACGATGCAAGAGTAATGGAACGGAGAAAAATTCTCTCCGGCGCCGGGATTTGAACCCGGGTTTTCAGCTCTACGTGCTGATCCTTTATCCACTAAGCCACACCGGATACCCACCCCGGCTTCGGACAGAATTGTCTCAGATTAAGTTCCAACTCTTGGGTTCCCTCTGCACTACGTCATAGATGTCTATGAACGTAGGACTGAAGTCCACACATGTGCTGAGGTGCACTCGTTATGAGTGACTAGTTGGACTAGCTCTACTAAAGTCATATAATTATTTAAATTTGTGACATGATATACTGACTAAAATTATGTTTTTCAAGGTGGTGCTTTAAACTTTTGGCCACTGCTGTACAGTATGCGCCAAAATATACAGTACTGGAACAATATGTTACTGTTATTTGTTGTTGTTAGTTATCGGGATGATAATGTAAATGTTCAGAATGTGCTCCATTGCACTGTAGACAGTGTTCATAATGATCACGCAGATTTTGAAACATATTCTGGAACATAGGTTGCTGAAGGTCCTGAAACACGAGACGATCTTCTGACGTAGTGCAGGCACAGTTGTGGGTGGATCATTACAGTTGAAAATGTTCTCCTTTGGGTAGGGGAACTCAGTTTCACGGGAAATAATTCGTCCTGGAAAGGTTTCTTGCAGCATAGCCAGAGACTGTCGAGCGGTGTGGCAGGTCGCCCCGTCTTGTCTATTCATCTGAATGTTCCTGACACGACAAAACCTTCTTAGATCCTGAATAAATGGCCTGACCACCATGTTTCTATAACATTCTTGGGTAACTGTAAGAGGTATATCATCATCATCATCATCATCATCATCATCATCATCATCATCATCAATGAAATACAGACCTAGCACACCGTTTTCTGACACTGCACACCAAATCGTTACACGCACACTATGTAGCGGTTTCTGAACGATGTCTGGCCTCTCGAAACCAAGAAAGCGAGTTGTTTGGCGATTGATAAAACTGTCCAAGTGAATGTGACTTTCGTCGGAGAATCACACTTTGTGAAAAAAATCTGGATCCTCGTACACTGTGGCCAAAAATCTTGCACAATATTCAATCCTGACATGCCTATCTTGCTCCATCAATCGTTGTCCAACCTGTATTCGGTACGGAAATCCACCTAAGTCTTTAAACAATCGTCGAAGTGACGTATTTGTTGATGTTTAATTTCAGGGATGTTCGTCGAAGACTTCGCTTTGGTGACTCCAACACCTGATTGAGGACACGTCCATGATTGTCATTTGTGAACACAGTTACTGGCCTACCAGACTTTCCCTTCCGTTGACACAATACACTATCCGTACGACGAAATTTTGTAACGATAGACGGTGTTGCTTGGTGCCGGCTGATTAAAGTGTTCACGATATTGTTGCGCCACTAACTTTAAACTCGGCCCCTCTTGATAATCATTTCCATACGAGCGAAAATAATACTCCACTATGAACACTTTTTTCCTCCGTCGCGAGATCCATTATCAATTCCAACCACACAGCACAACGTTCGTCACATAACTAGCAATGCATAATTGTGATGCAACAACACGCAAACGCACAAGGATGCGCATGCGGGCTGCGCGAAATCCAGTACTGTATATTTTGGCGCATACCGTATTAGCAAGGATACATAAAGGATTTTAGCAAATATCTATTAAAGAAACATGTATATCAAAATGGCAACTAGATGAAGAAACGGATTTCAGATTTGGAGTCGGCACGATCAATTTAGGTTGGTACACTTTTTTCTTTGAGTAGCAAGATCAATGTTCACCATTATATTAAGATTTACTCTCTGGTTTGGTGTGAAGAATCGCTTCCAGAAATATAGTCTTTTTCAATCTGTACACATGTATCATTTCATGTTGTACAGCACCACTTTATTGATTATTTTATTTGTTCACATAATCTTGACTTGCTATTTATAAAATGTAAATGCCCCGCCCCTTTTTTGTAGCATAGCCATCTGTAGTCCATTTGTTAGTCTTTCCATTCTTTATGTTTCAGGCTCTTAGAGAAGTTGTCAGTGAGATGTCCAAATCGAAATGGTTGTGATAAAATTTTACAACGTGGTGATCTTCAAGACCATTTGAATCTAAGGTAAGCAAAACAATGTGGTTATGTGATGACATAAATCAGATTTTCATTTCAAGATTTCTTGCAACTTCTTGTCATCGGAGATTGGTGAAACTACTTATATTACAAACAAAACTGTTATACTAGTCTGTATACGCCATGTATGGGAAGACAAAATTATGGATTTTTTGTTTTCAAATCACCCTCTACGCACCATAGCAGCGTGAATTTTTAAACGATTTTTTTAGCCTATAATTTTATTTCATGGGAGAAATACTTGGGTCTGATAACAGAATCCCGTTCTGCCAGAACTCACTAAGTCCAAAATTTGTCATTTTGAGTTATGTCCATATGCAGAGTCTATATGTCAGTCCCTTTCTGATGGTATAATTCACTATGTCCTATGATGCATGGTTCTTAGTCAAACGACCTCCAGACTATCTCACCAAGTGTTTGGTCCATACATCATGTAAACATAGTGAGTTTTTATTCATGAAGATAGCACATTTCCTGTCAAGGTAATATCGTTCCCGTTGTGCCAGAACTCACTAAGTCCAAAATGGTTATGTGTGGGAAATCGAAGTTATATGATGGAGTGTGATTCGATGCACAGCGCAATCGAAAAAGCAAAGAAGACTATTCCTGTTTACAGCATACACGACTGGCTGAAAGTGAAAACTTCCCTTTATGAAAAAGAGAATCGATGTCAAATTCTTTACAGTTATGGTTATGATGGGAACTTTTCAGTCCTTAACACTTCTGGCATTGGCAGGAAACCTAAAGGCGACCTTTGTTAACAAGTACAAGGAGTAACTAGGCAAAGAAGAAAGATCTTATTAGGATTTGCAAAATTGTGCTATACCCTCTAAATTTTATCCTTGGTTCCAATCCCTACCCACATCCAAAAACGCTGAAGAAGATTATGAAGTTGACTGGAACGAAGTATAATATGATATTGTTCTAGCACCAGTATGCTCAGGTTATCATAATTAAAGGAAGAAACATGTTTATATTGAGCAATTTAAACACATTAAATGGTAATTAGTGTATTATGTGTTAGCGTAAACTAATTTTCTTAATTTTAATAATATTATATTTAAATAAAATAAATCTTATAACAATTATTATATTAACAGTAATCTTACTCCAGTTATGCAGTTGTCTTTCCAAAAATAAATTTGTATTAATTATGTAAATAAAGTGGCCAAGGTTTCATGTCGCTACATGTTTTACTGTACACTTATCCTTAGTATGTCATTGTATCTCTCATGATTCATTAAAAAAAATTAAAAAGGGAAATAAAAATAAATTGAAGTGTTTTAGGAGACAGGGCTTCGAAGAAATTATGTTGTTATAAAAATACAGAATAACGAGGTATTTTAATCGAAAATCAGAATTTTTATACTTAATCAAAACTATAACTTCGATTTTCCACAAATAATCATTTTGGACTTAATGAGTTCTGGCACAACGGGGACGAGATGTTCCTTGTGCTATGTCAGGTATAAATATTTCCGCATCTGTGGCTCAACGCTAGAAAGCTGGTCTTCCATTTAGACATCCCTGATTTGATCCCAGGCAAGGGCTCGATAGAATTTATGGTGGGCAAAGCAGAAGTTCCAGAACACCCTTCTCCGGATACTCCAATTTCCTTCTATCATTACATGTACACTTTCCATCCTCTCATTTCATCTGTCGTTGGGGTTTAACTGGGACTCATGAGGCTATTCGTCTGCGGATCAGGACTGAAGCAAGACGGATTCACGGATGCTACTCGGGCCACATGTTGGACATAGACAATAATCGTATAAACCTGTTCTTTCATAAGTGCCTGAACACTCCGAAAATTGACTGAATTTGATGTTTTTGGATGTGTTATACATCTGTGCTTGAAGGAAACTTCCCTCGTGCCGTATAGTCGATTCGGTCAGGGGTGTGCCCGTACAAAACGCAATTTTCCCATGTAGTAATGAAGAAAATAATCGTTATTGCATTGAAAACTTAGTGTAATTGTCACGAAATAAACAAACAGATTACATACTGTATGAGTAAATAAATTATAGCCTACAGTTTTCTACATGCCTTCCGTTCTAAAGAATGCACAAATGTAAGCGACGAAACATCTCGCGCCCTCTCGATAGATGTAGGAAAATATCTTGATATGCGTAAAAAACGTAATATTAATTTAAAAGCACATTCGAATTTCTTCCTACAACCGCTTTTGTTAACATTATGAATTAGTCGTAGTGATATAAAAGAAATCGAAGTCATAAAAGTTTTGAACTCAGGCATCAAATACAATTTTTATTCGCCATACCTGGCGCCCGGAATTTATCTACCCCTGATTTTTACAATAAGTGAAACGCATCTAGTTACGTCAGATCTAATTAAAGTTTTGAATTAACAAATGAAATGAATATAAATTTCAGCACAAACTTAAAATAAAACACTATGAATGCTTGTTTCACTAATCTCCACAAATTACAATCAATGATTCTAAAAATGTTAAATGTTTCAAATGGACATTTTTTCCTTCTTTATGATAAAATACATTTCCTTCTTTCTTAATTATAAGCTCGCTAAAATCAGTGTATTGGAGCACTCATTTCCAACCGCCTCGCATTGTTTTGTTTTCGCACTTTCACTGAAGTTAGCAGCGTTGAATGCCGCCGATCTGTATTCTCCATGCGGGTTGCTTGGAGACTTTAGGTAATCGAATGCGGGACTCCAGTCATGAGGTTCCGAGATGCGGTTCGTAGAGACTGCTAAACCATCTGCTATAGACCCAGAAACAAAATTTGGGCCACCTAAATTTTCCAATTTCCAGTTATAACATACTGCGCGCGCTCAGTGCTTACTGCAGCGTGTTGTAACTGGGATTTGGAAGCTCCAGGTGCCCAAATTTTGTTTCTGGGTCTGTACCTGGGCTACATATATGTCGAATTAAATTCAACATATTTAAAACCCAAGCCATAGTTTTCAGGAAGAGAAGGAAATTTTTACATGTAAATCACCCGAAATTAGAAATTAATGGATTACAGATCGAG
Organism: Periplaneta americana; assembly: GCF_040183065.1. Taxonomy (NCBI): domain Eukaryota; kingdom Metazoa; phylum Arthropoda; class Insecta; order Blattodea; family Blattidae; genus Periplaneta; species Periplaneta americana. Next base: position 2,467,421 of record NC_091126.1, read on the forward strand.
TGGAAAACGTCAGCGAAATAACTGGGCATTACACTCGACAACAGATTTCAACTTTTCGATTCACTGAGACAAGCCTGTGCTACCGTGGTCCGACTGTAGCCTACACTAAATAAAAGCAGACATACAGTATAATCTTGAAAGCCGCAATACATTATACACGAGTCTAATTAGGCCGATTATAATGTATGCGTGACCAGCTTGGAGAAAGTGCCGGATAAATATTAAAAAAATATTCAAGTTTTTCAAAACAAAATTTTAAGAATGATCGTGACTACCTTATGTAACGCCGGTACTTTTGATTTATAAGGAATTAAAAATATGGACAGTAAGAGAGTTCGCATCTGCTGATTTTCGTTCTTCCTCTAAAAGTTACAGTCAAAAGCAATTTAAAATCTAGAGTAATTTAGGTAATTAGAACTCGGATTGAGATAAACATAAAAGACCAAAATGCGCCCTAAATATGCTAGCATGGAACGACGATGTCCTGCATGACGTATATATCGAATTCCTGGGTGGGTACCAGGAATGTGATGTCCTTCTGAACTTAAAATGTTCGGACCAGGAAGTGGCCGCTTTGTCTTATAAATATAAATAAGGATTTGTTTTGTGTTTCAGGATCAAACATCGGAATTCATTAACAGACATTAATTGTAAATGATTAAAGACTAGCCATGGAAATTCTTTAGTTAATATGAATTGTAAAGAAATATGATCTGCTCAGGAAAGTAATTCCCTCATAAGTTGCCGATACCATTTTTACCCAAAGTTTTAAGTCATCCAACAAGCTAATTAGTGCAACAACTCATCCGCTAAGACAAAAGTCGGATGAAACCTGAAAAAACGGGCCACGGACGTGCGCTTCTAAATTCATGTCGTTCGATTTCGGCCAACACTCTCCCAGACTCATTCAATGAAATTAGTTAACATATTCAAAATTAAAAACCAGGAGTCTTCTACTGAAATATCACAGTCAGCGGCCTGGCCTGTCCATGCAACTTTCATTTTCAACTCGAAAAAAAAATGTGCTTCGCTTTCCTTCAAGTTAACAAGCATAAATAGGGGACTAATTAAACCGTTGATTAATCAGAGCTAACGGTGCCTGAAAATCGAGTGCAATGGTTTTTAAAAATTAACGTGGGGACATAGGTAAATAACTATATCAGCCATTGAAATTTACTCCTTATAGTTCGTTTCGTTGTACCAATTCTATTGGCACTTCGCTCACGCTTGCCTCGCGGCCGTAGTTGTAGACGAAACGTTTGGATCCAACATTCCAGTAGCCCACAGCCTCTCAGCCCGATCGTGTGTATTAGAGTGGTCCAAAAAAGTGCAAGTAACAAATTTGTTTCCCCTCAATGCAGATCTTGAGCCTAACATAAAACGAATAAGTCCTGCAAAATGACTGGTCATTCGAAATATACAGAGTTTAGAGAAAAAACACCGACAACGCTTAGTATGTTGGGCGGGACGGTAAATTGATCACTTTTGAAGCGGGAACCCATGCCCGGAAATTCATGGTTTAGACGCTGTGGGGCGTCATAGTGACATCGGATTCTTTTTGGTGTCCTAATTACGTAGTTATGCAACCTATTAGCCATCAGCGTAAGGTGGATGGACGAACTGCGCCTTAAATTTCCTGCGTATAGGCTACATTGGTAGAGGAGAACCTGTGTCATGACTGGACTTCGTGGAATTGCCACGAGAATCGCAAAGTTTATTGCGCACGCGGTATAAACTGTATGAGAAGGGGACGTGCAACGGATGGAGTATGCCTATGATGTAAACACTGAGCAGTAGACTGCGGTTACAATAAAACCTATATCCTGCATTCAAGAAATATAATGAATGATCATTGAAGTAGGAAATGTCTAAATATATAAATACACATTGTTTTATAGTGAGATATATTAACTCTTAAAATTTAATGTAAGATACATCATCCTTGAATATGTGCATTGCAGTGAAGAGTTACGTACATTTTGAGCGACTGCAAAGTAATCTTCTCCGATGGTTACTTAAAAAGATTTTATTTTGGGAAAATGTACGTTCAACATCACACGATGTAATGCGTACATATTTGAAGAACGTAAATCACTACTTTTTAGTACACCAACTTCAGATGTCTTGTGACCTGATGGTACATAATTTATAATACGAAGTTGTGAATAGGCAGAATTTTTAGCAATGTTTCTAAACTTACATTTCACTTTTTCTGAAATTAATTAATTGTTATTTTGGATAACGGTTTGTGATACTTTATCCACTATATTAATTGCTTCTGAGAGTAGTAGTTTAGACGATTCTAACAGGATGATGCTTTTGGACACGATTTTAAAATTAGAATCAATGAACAGAATATCTTCCAATAGCTGTTCAGAAGGCAATGATTTTACAGCTTCAACAGCGGAACAGTCTGTGCTATCCAATGCATCAATTATCTCCATTATTTTGTCGTAATGTTCTGTATAATAATTAACAGCATCCAACCACGTTTCCCAACGGGTCAAGACTGGCTGCGGGGGTAAGGGTATTCCAGGGGCAATTATTTGGAACAGCAACACTGTCATTGTAGTATGTTTGATTGAATTCTTGTCTGCACTGAACAAATGTTAAACTTTGACTATTCCAACCACAGTAATGCAAAAACAAGTGCTTACATTAGCTGTAGCTGCTCTATCTATTTGGACCGGTCACAACTCTTTAACATGAACTGCTTATACTACGATACCGGGCGGTCGCTAACCTCCTCTATACTACCGTACATCGGCAACCTGACTGCATGCTGCATGTGGCAATTCAACGAAGTCTAGTCATGACCAACTCGGTCACCTCATCTTACACCTCTCGTCTGTTTTCTTTGGGGTCTATGAAGATTATGGTGTATACTACTCCTGTAACATCAGAGGAGGACCTTATCGTACGAATCCACGCTGTGACTGAACTACTGAGCACAAAGCCGCACTTATTTGATCATGTGCGTCAGTCTCTGCACGGCAGATGTACGCTCTGCAGACAAGTAGAAGGTCAACATTTTGAACATCTTTTGTGAACTACTGTACGATGTGATGCCCTTGTTGGATTTCTTAACGAAATGTGGAACGCACTCCCATCACCATATCCGAACCGTTCTCAAACTACGACGCCCCACTGCGCCCAAACCATGAATTTTCGGACATGGGATCCCTCTTGAAAATTGATCAGTTTACCGTCCCGCCCAATATACTAAGCGTTGCCGATGTCTTTTCTATACACCCTGTATTTAGGGGTAGCAACCTTATTCAACTTCGTGAATACGTTTGAAAATATATGAAGTCATTTTTATTGTTTATATAACGAAGTTTATTTCCCAAATTGAAACGAACAAATTTTATCATCGTCAATGACGTTATAATGATTAGATCAGTTTAATGCAGACATAATAATTCTCTATCACTTTTCAAGCAAGGCATACTTGAAAGGGTTAGGGTGCACCTTTGCATGGAGTTCCACCAGGCACAGAAAATATTGCTTCTGTGTCTTATCTTTTGTCAAACTTTGACTGTAGCTGGATCAGGCGGGTTCCCGTCTCGACGCAGTTCTTTAACCACCTTCATTTGTGCAGCTTTTAGGTTGCATCCTCTGGCCACTGACTGAGTTCCTTGAGCACATAGATAAATTATGTACATTATATATGCTTTTCTTTCCAGAATTAATATTTTTGACTTCATGTGTTTTATACATCTTGATTACACAACTTTTAACACTATATCACTTTGGAAAACTTATTATGTGTCCTTCCGAGTGTTAAATTTTACATTACCTCGTTGACATGTTTCAGCCTGCTATCGGCCAGACAGGCAGATCATTACAAAGAACACATCACAGCCGTAACAAAATTACAAAACACTTCCACATATACACAACACATCAAAAATGCTAACCACACCTACAGAGACATTAACACAGACATGGAAATTCTACACATCGAACCAAAAAAGCCAGAAACGAAACACACTAGAACAATACGAAATATACAGAGACACAAAAACACATCCAAATGAAATTGTCAACACACAACTCAATTTCAGATCTCTCTCTCTCTCTGACACACACACACACACACACACACACAGGAAACACAAACAAAAGGCACCAAGACCAGCAACAACGATCTCTGAAGATGCCGATAGCAGGCTGAAACATGTTAACGAGGTATTGTAAAATTTATCATGTGTTTTGCTTGTAAATGTACAATATTTTCACTAACAGTCTCTTCAGTCTCATCCTACTTAACTCGAAGCATAATAGGCCTATGCATTATTACAATAATAATTAAAAAGCCGGTATGATGACATTAGGGCTTGCCTATAGAAGTTGTCGTCATTGTAATCGAGAACCCAATATTTCACTTGGTTTGTCAGAGTTTCATCTCTTGAGAGATGCTTTGATTCTAGTTGTGAAATTAAATGGGGCTTAACTCAGAATCAGAGACAGAAGTGAAGGAAAGTACAGCATAACAGGCTTTCTGAGTAGGCGCTGGAATGTTTTTGTTTTTTGTAGACAAATGTAACAGACATAGACCTACAGTATGTGGTGCCCATTTTTGTCGTGATTACATCCAAAATTTAATTCTTAATAACAGAACATATCTTGTGGCCTACTAATAAATTGATTTCAAATACAGCAAAAAAGTTCGGATATTTATACACTGATGCGAAATCTCGAATCCGAATTGTGGTTAACAATGTGTGTGACACTATACATATAAATGCACTATTTCACTGTTTATAAGTATGATGTGGAAATTAAATGCAATAATATTAACTTAACTTTTAAAATTGAATAATAAATGCAAACGCAAATTTCACAACACTCAAAAATCTATTGAAATATATACAGACAGAAGCAAAGTTCTTGCAGTTACAGGACAATACCGAAATTTCTAAAATGTTATAAACTGAAAAGATTTCACAAAAATCTATAACATTGAAAAATCTAATTTTACAGCTTAACGTCCGCGCCAGATGCTTCATACGAGTAAAGGAAAATATTTTTTGCATTCACATAGTTTTGAATTGGAGAAAAGCTAATACTTTACAGTGCTATTTATCTTGTTTGTGTAGATGTCCAGCAGCTAGCGTGGCCTGGAGCATGAAATCTCCTCGATGTGCTGCCAGCAAGGTTCCATCATCTCCTACAAAGAGCAAAGGTGAGTAGCAAGATACAGGTGACAGGTCTGCGAAATATTAGTTGGGGAAGCATTTTCTAATGAAATCATACGTCATATTACAGTGTAACTCTCTATTAGGCTAATTGTTTGTAACCGCCTTATTTTCTCCATTATGATGACACTGATGCATCTAGATTCGAGCTGTGTCCCCCCCCCCACGTGCTGCTTGTCCTGCCGATCTGAAACGTCTGAATTTAATGTTCCTAATTATGTCAGATTAAGAATACAATGCTTGCAGTTCTGCGTTGTGTAACTTTCTCCATTCTCATGTAAGCTACAATTATCAAACCTAGTCATGCCAGAAAGTATTAGCGTAATGAAGAAGTTGCAATGTCTTGCAAGAAAGTACCTCAGGGTCCCATCGCCGAACGAATTCAAAGACAGTTCTAAAGTGTTGTGCACAAAAATACTGGCTTGAGGATTACTCACAGATGAATCAGTTGATAAACACCGTGCAGCATGATTTTCTATGAATTGAAACTAAATAGCGTTTCTTATCGACTTTTGTGTGCTAATTACGAAAATGTACTTAGCTTTTGCCCATCACATGAGAATATTCCACAGTTCGCAATTTTGTTTTTAGTTAAGGGACGCAGGGACTGAATTTTCAAACGTACATATTTCTTGACAGATTTTCTTAAATTTCTTACTGTCAATTAACAGTATTAAGAGTAATAATATTACCAAATTTGAATTTAATCGGACTAATAGTTATTAAGTTATTATTTTTTTAATATTTTATATGCCAATAAAGCCGATTAATCAAACGTTCCATCATCCACTGTTTTCTAGATGTAACATTAAATGTAATAATATTTGTTTTGAGTATGAAGTACAGCCATAGAAATACTTTTACAGTGAGATATTTAATATAACTGCTTTCATTTAATTGCATTATTTTTAGGGGGAATTGTAGAGCCTATCCCCGCCATATTAATTTTACATATATACTTTAGGTACACTTTTCTCAGAAACTATCGCACAGTTATGAAACTGTGCACATTTATAGTTTGGATATTTCTGCATCTTTGTGTATTTTTGAAATGTGTTCGTACAAGAATTAATATTTTAAATTATTTTTGACAATTTTTTACTGTAATTTTAAAGTAATTTCATATATCTCTCTGTAAGTTGTTATGTTAATGTGGATATGAATTAAATATTTCATGTTCTCACCGCTGCTGCATGATCGATAATGTGTTGGATACCTGTTATCAAAATTTGAATGCACGCTGTTCTAATGTCTATTAAGGTAACCCATTATTACATCAAGACATGATAAGTACGTGAGACATGACACTATCTTTTTAAAAGAAAACAAATACGTGTGAGCACCTTCACTGGCAGTAATGATGCAGAATAACCAAAGTTTTCCCCAGTTGTACATTATTACAGCAATTAAAAAATAATTCTCAGAAAAAAATAGTAATAGAAATACAGTGAGATCGAGAAGTCCTTTGTCTGCAAAGAAACCTTTAAAACCTTACCAGGCGCGCATGTTCGGTTGGTAGCCCCGACAGATATCTCCGTCTCTGTCCATCAAAATGTGGCATTGGGGAACTGACTTAAGTACCAAGAAATAGAGCATTGTACTCACCGATTCACAGAAGATGCTGAAAATGTCCACCATTCTCCTGGAGGCATAAGGCCACACGTCTAATTTTCTTTTGGAACATTTTTATTAACGTTTATTTCGAAATGGAATTTATGTAGTTTTTAATCGCCACTTTCAAATCGTCTATGGATTGGGTGTTCTCCTTATATACACATGATTTTGCAGAACCCCAAAGAAAGTAATGCGGCGGCCAAAGTTCTTCAGAAATTATTCACTCCCCAAAAAAGTTATTTAACAATCCCATGGACCTGTGGAAAAATTCGCTATTAAACTCCACTTTATTTAACTCTGCTACGAATGGAAAAATGATGTCCGAACAGTAAACTTTTGAGTTAACTGTTGTATTGAAGAAAATTGGTCATAATTCGCGATCGGGATATAGCACGCTAAACCTCAATTTTCTCTGGATGCAGTGTTCAATTACTGCGTGTGGGTTTTCTGAACTCCATATTCGCGTGTTTCTAGAGTTCACACAACCATTTAGATCAGTGGTGGTCAACTCGATGCCCTGTGACGTCATCTCAGGCAGCTCTGAAGCCAGCCGCGCTCGTGTTTGGCTGCCGCTGCTTGTTCGTGATAATAAATGTTTCTCATACTGATCAAATTAAACTTAAAGTAATGCGAATGCTTAATACTGGTATTTACATGTATGAAAGCAATTATTGGTTGATACGTTAGGGATGAAATGAAAGCTGAATAAAACTAAATACTGTACTGCATTTTAAATTTCTACTTTTTCTTTTCATTCTGTTAATGCATGACCGTTAGTAAAAATATTTCCTGATCTTCTGTAATGGTAATTTTACGAGATTTTTTAGCCTCTTTATTGCGTACTGATTGCTCAATATGATCTGGGCAGTGCATGAACTGAGAAAATTTTGTAGACTGTAGTCAGATGAATTACCTAGTTCTGTGGTGGGATTTACTTATTTTCATTAAAGAAAACAATGTTCGTATATGTATGTGGATCCGAACATGCTTTTTGTCGAAAGCTGCTGATGAAGCCTGAGAAATCTGACTAATGGAAAATGTGAATAAAAATCACACAGAATTTTTCCTGCTTTAATACAGTACGTATATCACCTTCAGTTCATTATCACACTATCAGGCTGTCATTTCTAGCTGAAGCTAAGCAGGAGCACAATCTACATCCACAGTAGATGGGTCTATGATAGAGATAGGGAAAAATAACATAACAGTACTTTCGAAACAGTTCCGAGAAAATAATAGTTCCACAAAAAGAACTATAGGTCGGAACACTCTGTTCCAAAACAACAGTAGGAGTTTCTGACAGACTCTTTCTCATAGGAACTGGAGTACTGTGTAACGTACCGTCCAACTATCTTGTCTGGGACACTCCAGATACTCTCTCAGAGACCATAACAGTTCCAGCCTAAATGTTCTCCTTGGGTGTACAGTAGTTCCTTCACATTTCACGTTCCAATCCTCGCACTACTTTTGCTTCCTCAGCATCCCCCTCCCAGACATACGACTAGAGGGAAAGACTCATCATGCCATGTTTGCAGTTTTTCTTTGGAAAGGTAAACTTGGTAGCTTCCTGTTGCTTTCCGCACGCCACTCTCTCTTTCGCGTCTTAAAAAATCCCGGGGACCCAGCGTGTAGGTGAGAAGAGTGGATTTCACTAATTAGGCCCTTCGGGCTTCACCGAAATTCACCGCAAAGGTTAAATACCAGTTCTGTTAGAGTTTTGACCCAATTAGAGACCGGGATATTCCAGTTAGCCTTTGCCCCCAGTATATACGTATATATATATATATATATATATATATATATATATATATATTCTGCTTTGCAACATCATCTACTGGAGGACAAAATATTAGTTACCTACCTATCCAATTTTCTGACAATAATAATAATAATAATAATAATAATAATAATAATAATAATAATAATAATAATAATAATAATCCGTGGCGCCACAGCCCTTGAATGGCCCAGACCGACCATGCGGCTGCTGGCCTCACATCAGAGACGTGCATAACGGCCCAGCCCACGGGCTGCTTCAGCACTGCACCGCACTCGGCTACACAGTGTCGCACGGAATTAGCCCGTGACCTCACCCTGCATCACCGCACATGTCGAGGCGGACTTCTTGTGGAGCGGTTTAGTGCGGTGGACTTGTTTGTATCAAAGCATCGACCCAAGTTTCCGCTTCTGTCAGTTACTTATGAATTGAGTTGGCGTCGGTTTGTGCTTGTGTGTGCGGTTCGATCAACGATCAGCTACTGTTTCAAACGTAGGTCCTACACACCAAAATAGAAATATACTTTAAACAAAACAACATCACAGAACTTGAAAAAGATCCTACCACACAATACCAGAACACAATAAAAACACAATCAACAAAAGCAAACAGGTAATACCGCACAGCATGAAACAACAACTCAAACCTATCAAACTAGCAGCACCTAAACTCAATGCACTACCCAAGATACATAAAGAAAACATACCGATCAGACCTCTAATCAACTACGAACAGGCACCAGCACACAAACTAGCCACACACATGGACAAAATCATCAGAAACAACATAAAATTCAGAAAAGAGACAACAATAAAAAAAACACTACAGACCTAGTCAACAAAACAAAACAACACATTCCACACAGTGAAACACTAGCATCTTTCGATATCACCAACTTATATACTAACATACCGACACAAGACACATTACAGATACTAAAACAAATGCTCATAGACAACAACACACCGCAAGAACACATCGAAGAAATTATCCAAATCACAGACATCACAACAAAGCAAAACTATTTCACACACAACAACAAATACTACACCCAAACAGAAGGATTGCCGATGGTATCACTCATATCTAGCATACTAGCAGAGATATTTTTACACATCATAGAACAAACATACATACGCAACAATGAACACAACAAATATGCAGACAACATAATATACTGGCACAGATACGTAGACGACATACTCATACTATACAAAGGAAACAAACGACAAATACATAAACTACACCAATACATAAACAAAATACACCCAAAACTCCAATATACACTGGAACTCGAAAAAAATAACTCCATAAATTTCCTAGACATCACCATAACAAAAGTTGACAACAAACACACCTTCAAAATATACAGAAAACCAAGCACCACCACCACACACATACACAACACATCTAATCACCCCACACAACACAAACATGCTGCATTCAGGACAATGGTACACAGATTACTCAACATACCCATAAGCCAACAACACTACAATGAAGAAGTGAACACAATCAAATACATAGCACAAGAAAATGGTTACAACCCAAACATAATAGACAACATCATAAGGAAGACAAAACAAAAACTCAACAAACACAAAAACACACAAAACACAACACAAACACAAGAACACAAGAAATACATGACACTAACATACGAAAACAAAAACACACACAAGATCGCATCCTCATTCAGAAAACAGAAATAGAACATAGCATACAGAACAGAAAACACACTACAAAGACATCTCAACACACAAAAAACACAAACAAATAAATACAACCACACAGGCTTACACAAACTCACATGCAGTAGTTGCGACAGTTTCTACATTGGACAGACAGGCAGATCATTCCAAACTCGATACAAAGAACACATTAAAGCAATAACCAGAGGACAAAATACATCTACATATGCCGAACACATAACTAATGCTAACCACACATACAATAACATAAATACAGACATGGAAATCCTACACATACAACCCAAAAACCAAAAACTCAACACACTAGAATAATATGAAATATACAGATACACCAAAACACACCCTGATCAAATTCTCAACACACAGATTAATTTCAGAACACACACACTATTTGACACCAAATTTCAACACTTTTCAACAATCGAACGCACCCACACAACAGGCAGCGAAGTTCGAGATGACGCCGAGATCTAGTAGGCTCTGAGGATGGTGTGAAGAAACACCGAAACAGCTGTAAGCCGCACATGCTTACACAATTAACACGAGTAAGATCGCCATTTAATCAATTATTTATATTCAAGTGTTAAAAGTAGTGTACGAAAGATTCAACATGAATTTGCTAATGCTCCTTATTAAAAAATCAATTAAAAATTGCTCTTAACAGAGAAAATTTTAAGTTCAATTATTGTGATATTTGTGTTTTTCTTCTTCTTCCTTTTTTTTTAGTTTTTACTCTGTTATTTAATGAAATGTCTTAACATTATATGGAATGACTCCTAAGCACGAGTATGTAACTTACTCTTTCTGGAGGTGCTGGAGTGTTGTAGCAATAAAGTATTATTATTATTATTATTATTATTATTATTATTATTATTATTATTATTGTTGTTGTTGTTGTTGTTGTTGTTGTTGTTATACAAACCAAAACAATAATTTCAACATTAATTTATGAAGTAGGCTAAACATTAGGTAGAGAAATGTTCGATTTTTACATTACGAAATGAAGTTCGGTTAAAATACGGGACTTTTTTCCGCGTCCCGACAAAAATTACGGGGACGCTGGGCAACTGTCGCGTTTTTTACGGTATGTATGGTAGCTTAGTGTGGCCTCGTACATTGCGTTTGGTATTGTAGGCTACTCCATATTTCCAGACATTTTTAAGTAGAGTTCTGAATTATTGACCGCTCACTTCTGTGATGTTTTGAATAAAAATTTCACTATACAGGAATAAACTTCACACACTGCACTTTAAAACGAAACATACCGGTACAAGAGTAGCATGATTAGAACAGACACTTCTTGATTTTAGAAATGAAATCTGTCAACCATTGATGAGACTTTCCATTTTGGTTAGGCCTATCGGTTTGTGGCGCATCATAAACAAAGCAATGACGTGCGGAGGCTGTCGTGTCAAAGGTCGCGGACTAGCGATGCAATCAATGGGAAACCACATCAAAGTTTACCGGGTCACACCACATTTGTTGTGTGATTGTACGCGAGGGGTTGCAGAGACCAGACCAGACCCATCTGGGCGTAACGCGGCGGACTGCATGGCGCAGCACTGAAGATAATTTCATCTCAGCTTCTAAGCCATGGATAAGTGCTCGACGCATCACAGATATTTCGATGAATGGAGTTTAATAGCCATTCTCTGGAACCAGGGCAGTGTGTAGTTCATTATTTTTTATAAATTATTTATTAATTACAATAGATTACAAAATATATTTAGGAGGGGCTGAACGAGGACTATTTTTCATTTATTAACATAGTAACATTTTTGTCACCTAATGCTGTATTACATTACCATCCACAAGGAAGACGTTGATCTAGCCGTCCAAAAAAAAAAAAAGACTTATGGTCACGTGCATCAATGTACGTTAAAATTGTAGCAACCATGGCTAAAATGTAATTTCTGTGCTCCATTTATAATCACCAGTTACTTACAGATGGTTAGCTGGCACCTCGTTTAACCAGGGTAAAATCTGTGTTGGTACACTGTTTCTACAAAATGACGGAAGTAAAGCGTCCATACCTCTGCAAAGATAATAGCCAACGTCTAAAAACGACAGCGCTTACTCTGCTCTACATTGAAATGAACGTATCCTATACTTTTGCGTTGCATTTCTTTGTTCTTCAGTGTTGTTAGGTTAGAATCGTACAAAATGGAAAATTAAAATCGAAAATGATTAGGCCTATATCCCAATGTGAGTCTGAAGTATTGGTAGATTGCATTACTAGATTTAAATATGGGGAATCCTAAGTAGCCTGTAGGCCTATTATATTGAGGGGGCAACTGAATTTTGGTAATTTCTAAAATATAAAAGATACATGAATTACTTTTTCCATATTAGTTCTGGGCTTTACTTAGTACATAGGCCTACATAAAAATTTTGAAAGCTTAGTGTAAGTAACATAAGCATTATTAATTATTCATATTAATTTTATGTTAATATCTATATAATGCCTATCTTATGTTACAATTTCACAAATTTTTAAAATATTTTTTCTCAATGTAGCTTACGGCAAAGTTAAAACATAATTAACATTTGGTTTGCTCGAGCTTCAATTCTGTTTGGATTAAAAATTATTAAATTTAATAATTTCAAAATTAAAAATGGATCATGCATATTAGGGAATTAAAAAATTTTTAAACCCAATCATACTTTACACAAATTTCAATACCAATTATTAAATATTGGAATATACTGAAACAGCAGAATAAATTTCTGAACAATACTGTATGTCAATAAATGTGGGAGTAGATAGATTTTGAAGAAGTGAATATGTAGAAGAAATGTTAACCGAGGAAATAGACAACGAAATTTAAATGCATTCTACATACATCCTGAAACTCTGCTATCAGTTGGACAATATATACCATCTGAAACGGACTCTTTGTCTCAGTGTGCAGTCACTTAGAAAATTGAGGAAAACCACAGTAATTTTGAAATAATGGAATAGGCGTGACACATCGTGGCATTTAAATAGGTAGCGCACGACTTTAAAAATGGCTGCAGAAGCACACTTTAGAAAAGGAATATGCAAATGAAATTTTGTGAAATTATTCACCAAAAATATTTAGAATTTTTAAATGTAAGAATCTAAACATCGCATTTTTAGGTCATCTACCTATTTTTCAGTTCAGTCTTCCTTAAAAAATGGAATATCCGTAAAGAAAACGGATGAAGAAAATTAATACAATCCAGAGTCCCAATTATACGAGAGAAGTATGTAATATTCTAAGATCCATCCATAACCCCTCTTCGTTCAGCCTGCGACGTAGGAAAAGAGATACTCGAGTGTTCCCTATTAAACATTTGAAAATAATAGTTGCATAGAATTGTAATGTAAACAGCCGATTCATTGGAGACAAATAGGACTGTTGATGAGTTGTTCCATGTGGTCCGTTTGTTGCAGCAGAAATGACACGGTAGATTCTGATAAACGAAATTCTTTATGAAATTTTCTGTCACCTAATTCCTCGTACGAATTCTCTTGCCACTAATAAAACTACACGCTCACCATCATCTCTTTCCAAGTGCATTACCAGTCGTCTTCGAAATGATCAGCTGTGAATCTGGCCGCCATTTTGTTTACAAGGTCTACTAATCACTGGTTATATCCTTTCACCGCTCGAATATAGCCGGTTAGAGATTACCGTGGTTAACATCCTGTTTAAGTCGTAACCGAGGTCGATGCACCGTAGAAATGCTTAATCAGGGACTTGGTGACAATTTTAGCCCATGATTACACTAACCGACGTTGATGCACGTGGCCATAGACCCTGTCTAGCCGAGACCGAAACAGATCATATTATGGCCTAAATTTGTTTTTGATTAATAATGATGATCATTTTTCTGTTTGAATTTTCCAATTCTTCCACAACCTTCTTGTTGCAGACATTAATGTTAACAAAGAAGGGCCATTCAGTCATCGTGAGTGATGCTCTTCCCCTCTTACGTCACAAGAGGAGCGGTAAGCGTGAATAAGTACACTGTTGGTACGAATCAGAGGTCTGCATCGGACGTTTCCTCTCGAGCGCCAAGTAGTTCATAACATAATCCGATAGGTAGCGCACATGCATGATGGGTAAAATTGTCACGAGCGATAAATCCTCGAACGGTATAAGCCGAGCGTTAGACATTCGTTCTTGTTACAGTGATGAACTGTGTAGTAACATCACAATATTTATCATTTCAAAACTTTGTAGTGTTTAACTAACCTCTCCATAGTACAACTACAAAACTTGCTTTAAAATGTAGTATAAATGTTGTAGGTAAATGTTCCCCCCCCCCCACACAGGAGTGATTTTGTTTTTGCCTCATCTGATAGATGTTATTGGATGTAAATGTAATTATTATAAATGGAGAACACAATCACGATAATGCAAGAACCGTATTAAGTTTTCTAGTAATAATAATAATAATAATAATAATAATAATAATAATAATAATAATAATAATAATGTCTAATAATTAGTGTATCAATCTTTGCGTCTGTAACAGTTGTGCAGCAGGATTATTCGTTTTATTATATTTTCTGTGACGTTATCTCTGTACTAATATTATTAATCTACTGCTATCAATAATATTTTGTAAAACGTTTCTACATTGTCGCAGTATATAGGCGGAACACTATGTATGGACCTATCATATTATATATGTGGTAAATAAAATATTGAATAATTATTAATTAGGAATAATAACTGTATATCGAAGTTTTCCATACTATTTTATTTATAACTTCATGTTACCGTTTTGGTACGTTCCATTAGACGTTTGTCATAAACGCAGAAAATAAAGCCTTATTTTTACCGTTTGAGCAAAACATATGTGTATCTTATCTGTCGCCTTCCATACAAGATAAGACATGTCGGTGAGATGACCTTGTACTGTGCTTCTATTTATTACGAGCGTATCACGACCGATCATATCTCACTCGAGGGTGCGACACTCGACCGAGTTCAAGCGAGCGATTTAGCTCCAATGCAGCACTCTGGTACGAATCATACAATTTCTTGCTTTACAGTAGATACCTGCTGAAAACAACACTATGACACGTGTTAGTGAGATACTACATAGTTTTTTTTTATGTTTCCTCGATTATTTCATTTTAAAATATATAATTTATTTTGTTGGGGTGATGGAAATAATTAACGCTTTTTTATAGTTGCACGTTTATTTATGGGAAGAAGATCCATTTTTGTTCTTTATACCATTAAATTACCTTAGGGATATCAGTCCTAGAATCAGCAGTAGCTGTTATTCAATCTTAGTATGAAGGTTGGTTTTTCAAGCTTTCAAGCTGCAATCACGATGGAGAGTTACATTGGATAATACGTAAAAAAAGAAATTGAAAGTATAGCGACATGACGATGTGCCGGTATATAATTCCCACGAATATAAGAAAGTTGAGGAAGACGACAGGATGAAAATGATTGCTGATTATAAAAAAAGACATTTGAAACTATAAGTAGTCCAAAATTTTGCTAATATATTGCAAATCTAACTAGAAATTACAACGCAGTGTTGTCAACAATTTTAGAAGTTTTACTGTGGTTATTAATTATTTGTTTAAATTCATTTCGCTCGTAAGATGCAGCAGAAGTAATGTCAATATTTGGGAGCACTTATAGGTGCGAAGAGTTTTTTTTTTTACAAATGAATCTCAACAAAACTGGGCGAAGACCACGTTTGACAAATTCCTACATAGAGTCCATTATGAGGATAGTTCTCAGCAAGACTGACTTTGAAAGAATTATTTCTACAAAAGTCACAGAAATTTAAAATATTGAAACTTTCATGAATATGGATAAACCCAGATGTTTGTGTACTGTATGTGTGTAAAAATAAGAGAGATTTGAATTAGTTTAGTGTTATTTTGAAAAATTCATCAATATATAAATATTTTGAAGAGGTGTCAGCATATTGCGTATCGTTTATTCATGAATGGGTTGCGTTATGTGAAACAATTTTTATTAATAATTATTGTCAAGTACACCTCCGAAGTAATATTTAACATGATTGTCGAAACATAAATTTCCCAAATAAATGATCCTATTAATTTTACATTATTCCCTGTACAACGTACATCCCTGACTGATTCTCGCTAACTGCACTTTTATAGACGATAGGTCGTAACTTTGCCTGCTGTACACTGACGGACTGGCAGAATAGAGCAACATCCCCCCACTGCATTAATTATGTGCTCCATTTGACTGATTTGGCCGTTTTTCTCTTGTTTCAGGTAAGAAAATGTACCTGTATTCACTTCATACTTCGATTCATTCTGAAACGTAAGTTTTAATTTAGTACAGTATATACTTAAGTGGTTTTGAATAACTGTAGTATATTAGAATTTATTATTTCACACACGCAGTACGAATATAAAGAATTGAATCTTCATAGCTAATGACAGTCTCTCTAATAATGGAGGACATCTACCATGAACCACTATAAGGACCACGATAAAGACAAAGACAAGGACTTCGATAATGTTCAGAACATGGTCCACGACAAGGATCACAAGGACGATAAGGACGAAGAGAAGGACAACAAGGACCACGACAAAGATAAGAAGGACCGTAATAAGGACGACAAGAACAAAGAAAAGTACAACAATGTCCACGTTAAGGTTCACGATATGTAGACAGACAGACAGACAGACAGACAGACACTTTATTAATGCTAAAGACAGTACAAATAATGCATAGCAACAACAGAATTCATCAAGACTATACAAAGGGTTTAAAATCAAATATATCTTGAGCTTACATTTAAAAGCATTGATGGGTAATTCCCTTACATGAATACGTAAACTATTAAAAAGTTCAACTGATACTGTTTCGAAACTATTTTGAGTAATGTTGAATTTGTTTTTATAAAGATAATTGTTTGAACAATTTCGTGTTGGATAATTATGTAAATTAGAATCAAAAATGTATTTATACAAACTATTGTTAATATAAATAAGGCAACTCAAGACTATAAAGACGTCAATGTTAATACATCAAGCTTGGAAAATAATGGTCTGCAGTGGGTACGAGGAGCAACACCACAGATAACCCTCATAGCTCTCTTCTGCAAAATAAAAAAGGTTTTCTGGTATAGTCGATATGAATATAAGTCATAGTATACGATATCATTTAAAAATTATGAAAATTAAATTGTTGGCGAGAAGAAATAAATTCTGAAAAGCACTATTTCCAATTGTGGAATATCGATGTCTTGAGGGAGAAACAAGTAGGTAAGTGATGTGAACCGGGAGGGAAGTAAAACTGCTTGAGCACGTAGAATACTCCAGGAATAATTTGTTGGGCATTTATCTCCAAAGTTGAATAGCCTCAGCACTTGAAGAGTCGTTAAATAATCTACTACTGCTAATCCTACAACAATAATCATCTCCATAATCCCACCACGTAGCGACAGTATTAGCTATGCAGGCAGGAGTGATTCTTAGTGATCTTGTTGAAGTGAGTGGTTTTTAAACCACAGCCCCTAACTGATATATAGGCCTAATCGTGATCCTTGTAACGTAAGTTCGAATGCCACTATTATGAATTATGAAGGGAGAAAACTCGGATACTTGGTTAATGGTGTAGGCCTAAGCAGACCTATTAGGAGAGAGGAAATCAGCAAATTTGATAACGAACGATTTAATACGTAATTTCAAATGACCAAACGAACAGCCAAATATTCCGAATGACCTGGCAGAAATTGATGCGAGTGAAAGAGTCTTAGTGTGGACATGTAAACGTGGAAGAAGCAACAAATATTTATTTATTTCAAACTACGCGGTTATCTCTCGTATGTGGGAAAATTCAATTATTGGTAATGAGGCCGAGTATTATAGTTTGGATAATGACCGTAACAACAGCTTGTTACGATACCTAACAATAAGCCTCGGAATGGGGCTGATTCTCCGGCACGACCACATCAAAGGAATAAGGTTATAAGATTTGGTACATGGAACGTAACTAGTCTTTATAGAACAGGAGGGGTAACATTAGTAGCAAAAGAACTAGCTAGATATAGAATAGGCTTCGTGGGAGTACAAGAGGTTAGGTTAGATGGAAATGGCATATCACAAATAGGCGATTACTTGTTATATTATGGGGAAGGAAACAGTAATCACCAATTAGGAACGGGATTCTTTGTACATAAAAGAATAAAATCAGCATTAAAAAAGGTCGAATTTACCAATGACAGGTTATCGTATTTAGTACTTAAGGGTAGATGGTGCGATATCGTAGATATAAATGCTCACGCCCCTACAGAAGAGAAAGACGACCATATAAAGGTTAGCTTCTATGAGGAATTGGAACACACTTTTGATCAGTTACCTAGATATCACATGAATGTTTTATTGGGGGATTTCAACGCTAAAGTAGGACAGAAGGATATTTTTAAACCAATAATTGGAAAAGAGAGACTACACGTAATTAGTAATGACAATGGAGTTAGGTTAGTCAACTTTGCCACATCAAAAAATTTAATTGTCAAGAGTACAACATTCCCCCATAAGGATATACATAAATATACTTGGAATTCTGCAGACGGAATGACACACAAACAAATAGATCACATCTTGATAGATAAAAGAAGACATACTAGTATAGTAGACATTCGAACTTTCAGGGAGGCAGACTGTAATTCTGACCATTATTTGGTAATTGGAGAATTAAAAGAAAGACTATCAGTAGCCAAGCGAGTAGAGCAACAAGCTAATATTAGTAGATTCAATATGCTGAAATTAAAGGACGAGGAAACTAAGCAACGTTATCAGGTTGAAATTTCAAATAGGTTTGCTGCTTTAGCAACTTCCGACGAAGCTGAGAAAGAGTTAGATGTTAATAGCGTGTGGGACAATATCCGAGATAATATCAAAATTGTAGCTGAGCAGAGCATAGGTTATCATGAAACTAAGAAAAAGAAACCATGGTTTGATGAAGATTGTTCCATTGCAGTAGGTAGAAGGAAACAGGCAAAATTGAAATTCTTACAGGATCCAATTGAGGAGAATAGAGATAATTATTTCAATGAAAGACGGGAAGCAAGTCGTACACGTAGCAATAAAAATAGAGATTATCTGAAGGAAACAAATAGTAAGAATAAAAACGTTAGAGATTTATATAAGGGTATAAAGGAATTTAAAAATGGATATCAGGCAAGGGTAAACGTGATCAAGGATGAGAATGGTGACTTGCTTGCAGACTCTCATTCAATCCTTAACAGATGGAAAAACTACTTTGGGCAACTACTAAATATACATAGGCCAGATAGAAATGATCGGGACAAAATTGAAATACAAACTGCTGAGCCATTTATACCGGAACCCACACTTTCTGAAGTCGAAATTGCGATAGAAAATCTGAAAAATTACAACTCTCCAGGTATTTATCAAATTCCAGCAGAATTAAAACAAGAGGGTGGAAGCGTATTATCTAGCGAAATATATAAACTTGTACTTGCAATTTGGGAAAAGGAAATTGTACCATAACAATGGAAGGAATCCATAATCGTACCTATTTTTAAGAAGGGGGGACAAGACTAACTGTAGTAACTTTCGAGGAATATCACTTTTGTTGACGTCGTACAAAATTTTGTCGAATATCCTTTTGAGAAGATTAACTCCTTATGTAGATGAAATTATTGGGGATCATCAATGTTGTTTTAGGCGTAATAGATCGACTGTTGATCAGATTTTTTGTATTCGACAGATATTGGAGAAAAAATGGGAGTATGAGGGTACAGTACATCAGTTATTCGTAGATTTCAAAAAGGCATATGACTCGGTTAAGAGAGAAGTTTTATATAATATTTTTATTGAATTTGGTATCCCCAAGAAACTAGTTCGATTAATTAAAATGTGTCTTGGTGAAACTTACAGGAGAGTCCGTATAGGCCAGTTTATATCTGATGCTTTCCAATTGACTGCGGGCTAAAGCAGGGAGATGCACTGTCACCTTTACTTTTTAACTTCGCTCTAGAATATGCCATTAGGAAAGATCAGGATAACAGAGAGGGTTTGGAATTTAACGGGTTACATCAGCTTCTTGTCTATGCGGATGACGTGAATATGTTAGGAGAAAATCCACAAACGATTAGGGAAAACGCGGAAATTCTACTTGAAGCAAGTAAAGAGATAGGTTTGGAAGTAAATCCTGAAAAGACTAAGTATATGATTATGTCTCGTGATCAGAATATTGTACGAAATGGAAATATAAAAGTTGGAGATTTATCCTTCGAAGAGATGGAAAAATTCAAATATCTTGGAGGAACAGTTACAAATATAAATGACATTCGGGAGGAGATTAAACGCAGAATAAATATGGGAATTGCCTGTTATAATTCAGTTGAGAAGCTTTTGTCATCTAGTCTGCTGTCAAAAATCTGAAAGTTAGAATTTATAAAACAGTTATATTACCGGTTTTTCTGTATGGCTGTGAAACTTGGACTCTCACTTTGAGAGAGGAACAGAGTTTGAGGGTTTTTGAGAATAAGGTTCTTAGGAAAATATTTGGGGCTAAGAGGGATGAAATTACAGGAGAATGGAGAAAGTTACACAACGCAGAACTGCACGCATTTTATCCTTCACCTGACATAATTAGGAACATTAAATCCAGACGTTTGAGATGGGTAGGGCATGTAGCACGTATGGGCGAATCCAGAAATGCATATAGTGTTAGTTGGGAGGCCAGAGGGGAAAAGACCTTTAGGGAGTCCGAGACGTAGATGGGAGGATAATATTAAAATGGATTTGAGGGAGGTGGGATATGATGGTAGAGACTGGATTAATCTTGGTCAGGATAGGGACCAATGACGGGCTTATGTGAGGGCGGCAATTTTTTTTTCCTTCGTGTTTATCGTACGGCTCGTCCTCCCCACACAAGTTACGTTTTCATTGTGACTTTTTTTTTAAACAAAATAAATAATTATAATGAACACAACATTACTAACAATAATGTACCCCCAAAATATATTGAGTGATCTATTATCAGTCACAAACAACAATTAATGTACTGATAAAAAAATCAAACCCTTCCTACATATTACAATTGCATAAAATCATACTTTTATTACATAATTTCCATATAAGTGTGTGGATATTGCCTTAACATTCCAATATTGTTTCCATACAAAGTGGTAATCGCTTCACAATAGCTGCCTGTGTTGTCTTTGGTTTATAATAAAAACTTGGCTTGAATATAAAGTTTAAGTCTATGTATTTCACAGGGATATGCGCGATGTCACTAATATCCTGAATTGCAGTTTCCCAATATTGTTTAGTCCTCGGACACTCCAGAAAGCGATGTTGAAGCTTGTCCTCTTCCTGACAATAGGGGCAAAGTGATGTCCGGGCTAATCTGATATTGTATAATTTGCTGTTAGTTGGAAAAATATCATTGACCACTCGAAACCATAGATCTTGCTGTTTATAGGTCAAAACACTGTTTCGTATATTCTTCCAGATCCGTTTCCAATTACATACAGGAAAACGGCACACAATTTTAGGGGTTGGCAAACTTCTATTGATATACTTGTAAATATATTTAGCCGTGACAGAAGCTGGGATATTTTGTGGTATGTAACTGATTTCCTGTTTGAAAGTTCGTACTTGTGGTGTATGACTTGGCAGACATCGTAAATCCGGTGGATTCTCTAACTTGGTTATGGAGACCCATTTAGAGAAGAATGTGAAGGAGAAGTCATCTCCCTGTCCTTGGACGTGAAGAAGATTCCGGTAGACGAAGAGACTAAGTGCTTTAATATAAGGGTCAAAAACTCCTAAACCTCCTTGAAATTTTGCCAGTGTTAACTGATCTCTTGGTACTCGAAAGATCTGTCGGTTCCACAAAAACCAAACTGTAGCGGAACGCAATTTCTTACCGAATAGACATGGAATGGGTAAAATTTGCGCCATATACCAAGCTTTCGACAGCGCATATGTATTGATATATTGCGCTCTGTTCACCAAGTCGGCGAATAGAAATTTTTGTGCAGACAAGACGTGACGAATAGCATTAGTGACCGAATTCCAGTTATATCATATTGTTTGACTAAGATCGTTGAAGAAAGTGACGCCTGGGATTTTAATGGACGACTGAATGCTAAGCCAACTGGGAAGTGGGGTCTTGTCTTCTTTTCCGATGTACATAGCCTTCGTTTTCTTTTCATTTAATTGAGCTCCCGTTTCTTGACTATACTGTTGTATACATTGATACACTCTTGGCAAAATTGTGGCGTCAACTGCAACTATAGTGACATCATCCGCATAAGCTCGAATAATAGAATCTGTATTCGTAGAGTATATAGAATAAATATTCTGTAACAGAGGATCCAAAGTGAGAGCAAAGAGATGCATAGACAGAGGGCAACCTTGCCGCACCGATCTTTCCACAGGGAAGGCTTGTGTAAGATGTCCATTTACTAAAAGTTTTGAATGACTAACAGCCATTATATTCCATAAGCAAGCTATAAAGGCTGAGTCTATGTTTAAATACATCATTCGTTGTAGTAGATAATTATGCCGTACTCTATCAAAAGCGTGATCAAAATCAAGAGATATAAGTACATGACTTTGTTTATTTTGTTTTGCGATACTGATGCTATCACGAATTGCACATGTGGCGTTAAGAATATTTCGGCCAGCCACTAAACATTGTTGATGAGGTCCTATTATGTGTGGAAAAATTGTACTCAAACGTGTCTTCATACACCTCATAAATATCTTGTAATCGCTGTTCAGGAGAGTAATGGGACGGTAGTCTAGAGCTGTCATTGGGCACACAATCTTAGGTACGAGTACCATTATTCCCAAACAAATATCACTGGGAATAGTAGGTGATGTCATAAGGGCGTTCATTATTTCTACCATTTCCCGCTCGATTATACTCCAAAACGCAATGTAGAACTCGACTGGAATTCCATCAGCTCCTGGTGACTTATTCAGTGGACTAGCTTTAATAGCTGCTATAATATTTTGTGTTGTTAGAGGTGTTGTGAGTGTAGCTGACGGCGGATTATTCTGACTGGCTTGTATATTGATACTTGGCGCAGCAACCGGTTCGGTGTATAAATTCTTGTAATACTCGTACAAAACGGAACGTATTGATGGTTGTGCTGTGTGTACTACTCCATCAGCGGTAGTAATCATGTTAATATATTTTCTTTTCCCCCCTCTTCGTCTCTCGAATGACATCATACATGGAAGTCGACTCCCCTGGCATACTGTTGGACCGGGCTCGTATTTGTGTGCCTCTGTCACGATCATGTTGAATTTTGAGGATACTTGCTTTAACTTTTTTCATTAAAGTAGTTAATCGAGGTTCTGTTGAAGACGAAGCATATATATATCCCGCAGTAATGCATATAAATATTCTTCATGTCCTTTTATTTCCTGTTGTCGAAGAATGCTATAGTATTTCATCCATTTTCCTAATTTTTGTTTCGTGTTGACCCACCATTCTAAAATATTTGCATACCTCGACTTCTGGCGTTGATATATTTTCCACTTATGTTCCAAAGCTTCTTTGAAATCCTCTTCCTTCAATATGCTTGTGTTAAGCTTCCATATTCCTCTGCCAAATGGAGTGGGTAGACGTGGAATTCGTAGGGTTATTATATAACCACAATGATCAGAGAAAGCGACCGGGCATATGTCTGTACCTCGAAGATTGGACTTCAGGTTCTGTGTCATATATATTCTATCTAACCTTGAAGCACAATTATGACTTTTATATGTATAAAGGGAATTTCTATGTGTCTGTAAATTCCATGAATCCAATAGTTTTAGACCATCGACTATATTTTGGAGTTCCGGGCAAGGATGATATTCTCCGGAAGTGTCGGAGGCATGCAAAACACACTTAAAATCACCTCCTAATACTAATTGTTCGTTTTTACGTGCTAAAAGTGGTGTTATATCGGTCGTAAAAAACTTCTGACGTTCACGTCGTTTCTGCGAGCCTGAGGGGGCATACACATTCACAATATGGATATTATCTACTCGAAGTGCTATTCCTCTTCCATCGGAAAGTTTAATTACGTCTGTATATGGAATGTGATCTTGAATCACTATAGCTGTACCTCTCTCATCGGGTAGAACGTTGGATTCTATTTTATAACCAAATATGCTATGAAGGTCCGAAGTCCCGACCTCTTGCAGTAAGCCAATCTGGATGTCCATATTGCGAAGGGCTTGTGATAATAACTTAAGTTTTCGGGGAGAAGAGATATTATTGATATTTAAGGTAAGAATATTAATGACATCCGTAATGGACGAGAAATAAATATAGAAGGGGATTAAAGAAAGAAAAATATGTTTAATAATCCAAAGGATTGAACTTTCTTAAACCAGAATGGATTAAAGTGAGACATGATTAAATATGTCAAACTGAATAAACATTTCTATTGGGTATGTCAATATATTAACAAGTGGAAGATATTAATCTGTTACTCGCAGAGGAGGAAACCCCAACTTGCTGCCTTCATGCTTATATGGGTGTAACCTACCCGCTCTGTTGCCTCCTTTGCTTGTCTTCTGCGCGGCTATGTCCTTGTGTTGAGTAGAAGAAGTTGACCTGTGGTTGGTGTCGTCTGCGTCCATCATCTCATTCCATGTCTGCTCCGCTTCAAGTTGTGTAGGTATATGTGTACTAGATTGCTTCTCCAATGTAGATGATGTACTACCGCCTTGTAAGTCATTCTTAACAGCTGACATTACTTGATGTCTTACGTTCGTTATCGCAATCAGAATTCAACTCGGATTGAAGACGCGGTCCGTCTCCTGGCTTTTGTTGATCGGAATCGACACGGGTTCCCTCAATTTCATCAGCAGAATCAGTTTCAGAATTCACCGGAAGAGGTGTCGTCCCCGGATTTTGCTCTGCCTCTTCATGGTCGCGAGTATTATGTTCCCGATGTTGTTCAGTTGTTGACCCATTAACTCCATCCCCTCGAGACTTC
Source organism: Periplaneta americana (assembly GCF_040183065.1). Taxonomy (NCBI): domain Eukaryota; kingdom Metazoa; phylum Arthropoda; class Insecta; order Blattodea; family Blattidae; genus Periplaneta; species Periplaneta americana. Next base: position 2,492,692 of record NC_091126.1, read on the forward strand.
TTGTGTTTGTCAATTTGGTGTTCCGTCTCCATAATGTCAGATGGACGTGATATGACGTCATCATTCCCATTAAGGTTATCAGCAGCTTCACTTTCCTTCAGTTGACTAGAATGACTTCTGAACGAAACTGTTGATCTCGATGTCGATTCGGCATTTTTAAACAAGTCGCTCATAGTAAAGACAGTTCTAGGGGCAACAGTGACTTTCGCTTTTAAGTTTCTGTTAGGGCATGTATTCCGCAGATGGGATAATCCGCCACAGATAAAGCATGATTGTTCCTGGCCTGGATACGTCACATACGCCTCGTATGTAGCTACTACAATGATGGATGGGATCGGTTTGTCAATGACTATATTAACCAGCCGTATTCCGGTATCTACATGAAATCGATATCGCGATGACCATTTTTCACTGTCTATTTGTTTTACTTTCCCATAGTTTTGGAAAACATTATGTAATCGTTCATTGGGCACCTCGGGGGGGATATTTAACACTCTTACAACAGTACTTTCTTCTTCCGCTGGGGAAAGCGTAACGTCAACTCTGTCTCCATTCTGTAAGGTTAAGGTTGATGACCCTTCGTAACGTTGCAGGTAATGCTCATACATTGTAGACGTTTTAAATTTCAAATAAACAGCATGTTGTTTACTTACAAGTTGAATTGTTTGTAGGTCGTCGTCTTGTACATTTAACTCGTCTGCTATCCATTGATGAATTTCCATAGCACTCGGACGTTGCTGATCCTTGTTAAATGTTGCTTTGATGGTATGTTGACGAATAACCTTTGTTGCCATGTTAACTTACTATGCGTATATGTACACACACAGAAATATACAGCACCGTTTATGCAGCAACCACTCAGTTAGCTCCTTGCCTGCTCAGACCCGACGCGATGCTGGACACGTCCTACTGCGACGGCTGTCAGAGCTAGACTGCAATGAACCTCCGGGTTCCTTAAAAGCCAGTAAGTAAGTAATGAGCCGAGTAACCTCGTCCTACTGAAAAAAATCCTTAGCAGTTAAGAATTATCCATATTTTTAGAGCTTTTCTGTTTCTTGGTGAAGTTTATTTTTCATACAATACTTTATGAACTATAACGCTCTGATATAAATATCACTTTAAATTTGCACAGGCTTGAATTCTTGAAGGATCAGATAAAAACAGGGTTTCGCACCACAAAGTGCAACACACGCTACGTGTCGAATGCTGGGTGTGCTGTTGATTTTCTTAACTGTGAGGTGGCACGGGATTAGTAGAGTTCTGTTCGATTGTTTGTCGTGGAGACCCAACACTTCCCCTAAATGGAGTTCTACCTGAAGATTTGATATTGGAGAAATCATAGTAAAACATGGAGGTTCTATGCCATATAAATATAGAATTTAAACATTGCAAGAACTATCAAGTAGGTACAAGTTATATTATTTTACTACATAAATTCATTCTTCGTAGTAAAATTCCTACTACGTACTACGTACATATTTGCTCCACATACGTATATTGATATTGTTTCCTTGTTCGTTGACAATAGCGTCATTCCATAGAAAATTTGAAGAATATGGCAGTGATGTCATGCATTTTTTGTGCTTTTAATATAATAATGTTATAAAAATAAATTAAGCTGCCAACTGTGACCGCCATATCATTAATATTTTAGTCATACGGATGACTGACAAATGGGTGGCAGTTACATGCTATCCAAAATTTGAAATATCCTAGGCACCCTATATGAAGTGTCATCGAAACTAAAGAGACGCCATTGTAAACCTGAACAACCATATTTTAATATCTTAAAGACTAATTCGAATAATATTAAGGGATGCTTATAAAAACGCTTCATTGAAAAAAAAATAGTTTTATATTTGAATGCAACATTTTAAATTCATGCGAATTTCATTCCTATAGAAGAAAATCTTATTCTTAATCCATCTCCCAAGTTTTATGACCTAATCTCAAAAATCCTATGAGTAATTAAATTAATAAAATTATTAATTTTTGTTCTGACGGTTGAAAACCGCTTGCTTTGTGTGGCGGTCGCGAGACGTCATAACTCGATGAGTAATCTCAAACCCGTGTGTCGTCTCCCTGACCTTGATCGCACAGCAGGAGCTGGCAGTATACGTCTGGAAGCATTTATTTAAAGCTGTGAATTTTTAACAGTGCAGTGGTGCCTGATTAGATAGAAAATGCCAAAATCTGAAAGTCGTTTTCGGTATTTGTGGTGTTGTAACTCTTTCGGACTCCAAGGACATACGAGAAAGACAGGTAATAGAAAAGTTATCGAATGGATACGAGAAAAATGTATTGAATTTAGTGATAGGTGATGTAATATGCATTTCGTGTCTAACAAATTATCGAAAGTGGCATCCCCAGGCTGTAGTGAACAAAGTGATGTGAGGAAATCGAGCGAAGAAGGAATAACTGTATGAATGGGCGAAAGCTAATAATCCTGGTGTTGATATTCCGTTAACGGGGAAAGAACAAAATGAAAATGAGGCTGACATATTAAATAACGATCGGTTTCTCAGGCCGGAACACGTAGAATTCACTGTGTAGTTACAGTTTGGGAGAACAAAATAACTATTCAAACATTTTCTTCGTCATGTGAAGTTACTGTAAGTGCACGGAGAAGTCGCGGAGAAGCAGTGTGAACATCACCGGGCAATGACGGAAGAGCCTACCTGCTGAGCTCCTTTGTTCCGGTGAGTTACTTTTGTTAAAAACTAGCATGGTATTTAAGTCTACATTCTAAAATTTTTACATTGGAATCAATATACCCTAAAGAATTAAACACATGTTTTTTCGTCTGTAGAAATGAATTGCATTTTGTGTTCTATATATTTTTTAAATTATTTTACGGCGTGTAAGATACATATTCCGAAGTGATATGGTGTTAAAAGTTGTGTAATCAAGATGTATAAAAAATTATATATATATATCATTTTGAGGGCATTTATAAACTAGGCTCTCCTTTTCCGAATTGCATTGAAATCACTTTTCCATCTTCTTTTACATAGTAAGAAAACTTCAATGAATGAAGCCATATTCTTTCCTAAACCAATATTTTAAATGCTGATTGCTGCCAAACTATGAAGAATATAAATATAACATTGCGTGAAATTCATATTTAGAACTTACAGAATAACCTACTACAATATTTTTAACTTTTGAGACATCATGGTTCAAAAGCATACTTTTTTGCACGGAATGATACTCTCTTGTTGTGTAGAACTTTAAGCTTTTAATTAACTCTTCGAAAAATATATCTCGAACTTCTTGTTCCCAGCAAATTTTCATGTAAGGATTCGGCGAAATTCGTCAAGTGTTTCTTGTTTTATTTATATCATTAACACGGTGTCTGTGCTTTCTTTGTCCTAATCCATTTTTCAGCAATACTATTGCACAATACATATATTCTTACAACCTTTTTTCGTAGTTGGGATGACTGCTAGCGCACTCAATCCTATAGTATGAGAATCAGTCGTTACGGTGACGTGGCATGGTGTTTCTAGGATTCCGTGGGTTGCAGTGCATTATATTGAACTGTTTGAAACGTTGTGGCGTAAGTAGGTACAGTATCTACCCTAAAATAATAAAAGCACGAAACCAAAATAGCGACTCATTTCGCTGGACTTGCAGCAGAGAACGACAGGGATGGCCAGGTATTGACAGCCTATCAGAAACCTCCATACACCACACTTGATAAAAGGAATACACTTCGGTGGAATCTCTGTGGTTAGTAGTTCCACATAAGACGGAACGTCGAAATGTAAATTGAATATGTGAGATCTTCAAAGAGAAAATATAACACTACATAAACGCACGGTGAATAATATGAAAGGGAAGTTAAGTGGACGCGCATGCCCCGACTCCCGCAGGATAGGGACGGGCCGGGAGGGCGCAGCGCCACCGACGCGCTCAGTTTGCGAGGAGCGGTTGCATATTTGGCAGGGGTTGTGGCGTCGGGTCTCTGGGCCACGTGGTTGTTAGACCAGCCACTGTGGAGCTGCGGATGTTCCTGTCGGAGGCCCCTTACTGGTCGCGGGCTCCGAGACAAGGCTTCTGGACTTCTCAGCGGCGGCTCGCCATCAACGTCATCAGCGACGGTAAGGAAAACGTGGCATCAGATTGTTGTCGAGAAGTGACATGTTCGAAGCATCCTTAGCACGTAGTGCAGCCGAGTGTGAAAAATGTAATCCGGTACTGACTATTGACACTGACTTGAGTAAGGTGAGGCTACACATTTGACATTTCTTTTGGTATTGTGCTGCAGAGAGATCGGTGTTACCGCATGATGTTGGAGTGTATTGAGCTGTAACATAAACCGCATCGTTTGTGATAGGAAATAATATCAGTGACACTTCGTTCTAATCATTACGTGTGAATTGTGCCGTGAACCGTGAGACGGAGTGTCCAGCATGTGTAATACGAGTACATCGAGTTCAGATGCGTCATAAGCGCCATTTAAGTCCGATATTGAAAATGTTAAAAAATTCTGGCTTCAAAAATTGAGGTTAACTGGCTGAGGTTATGTCGTGACAGTATCAATATTAATAGAATAGAATGTTTTATTTTCGCTGGCAGAATTAAGGCCACTCAACCAACCTTAATCAATACAATAGTGGCATACATATTTGAATTACGAATATTTGCAGTACACTAAATGGTCCACAGCAGTAACAATACGTTAAATTTTAGTGACTAGCATACGTCTATTTAATCCGAGATAAAGCCTGTACGAAAAGTAATAATGTACGAGCTAATATGACGCAATTAAATCTCTATGCTTTAATTGATAAAATTAATTTAATAGTAGTTTACTGGAACTATGCAGAACCTAAAATATATGGATATAATGAGAATAATATTAATGTAATGAGATTTAGCCATTAGAGGTTTTGTATTCTTGTTGGAGAAATTAATTATAATAATAAGAATGGAAAGATATTAGTTTCATTATAAGTAACAAATATTAAGCAGTAATTAATCTGTTAAGCAAGAATTTCTGTAATTTTGATCTAAATGAAGTCACTGACCGACAACCCCTTACTCCACTCGGAAGCAACTGACACTGTATAATAAAGATGTCTTGTATAATGAGCAAGTTGTGACGAGACCTGGTACTTAGCTGATGGTGTGGGAATAAATTAAAAAAACGAGAAGCCAAGTGGATAGTAGATTGGAATAACGGTGCGTAGAATTTGAAATAAGGGAATGCAGGGCTTGTCGACCGCTTTGTCTTAACCAAGACGGAGAAACATAATCATATTTACCAATATTGCAAATGTAACAGATGATAGCATTACGCACACGTTATAGCCTACTTCTCAAATTTGCATTTAAGTTACTTAATATTACATCGCAGTAGTCGAAATGTGGCATCACTAGTGTTTGTACAAGAATTAATTTTAGTTTATCAGGAAGAAAGTTTTTCAGTCGCTTTAATGAGTTATTACCTTAGAGCTTAAAATTACTTCTAAGTATGAATTCGTAGGATAATTACTCTGAATTTTACAGTTACATTAATGTAACTGATAATGGATAATACTTTTCGTAAATACGCTTTTTTTGTATTCATACATATCAATTTTGTAAATATCTTCAGAATGTCATAACGATGAATCTGGAAGCACTAGTGATCTAAAGAACATCCTTGCCGAAATTGAGACTTCGATATACCTATTTAAATCCCAACTATATCATTTTGTATAACATCGAGAAAGATCGAAAACCACGAAATTATATTCAGACTAGGAAAGCACCATCCCATCTGTGCAGATACTGCACTTGTCTGTACTTTATGTAGGCCTATATCATTATTTTATTATAATACTGAATAGAAGGCTTCTTCTTATTCACTTCACAGGTCAGGCATTATGCTGTTCCGTCTTCCTTTTGTCTCAATTTCCTCGAGGTTTAAGTCGTCCGGCTGTATGCTGTCGGGCTACATAGAGGAGTATCCGTCTCCTAGACGGCTTGCTGAACAAAGCTAATCCTCCTCCACCTTCGTGAGAACAACTCAGCCATGTGGTGGGCTGTGTATCCATCTATCTCTATCCTTGTGACGTTTACGTTATAATCGTGTTCATATTACCAAAGAAATGGTTATTTTGATAGCACATTGCTTTGTAACGGGAGATAATTAATAAAATTAGCTGTTGTACTGCCTTACCAAATATAAATTATGTATCGTAATCTGTTTAATTTTAATGCTTTCTCTTTAGTTAAAAGTTGTGCGTAGACCACTATTGCCTCTTGATCCATAATTGCAAGTACGTTACATATGACACTATTGTAAGTTTCGTTTGGTTACAGCCTCGCACTTAAGCGAAACAAGGAAATAAGTTCATGGCGAAATTACTTTCTGTACTTCAATCCGTGCACTTATCCATTTATCCGTACTTCTATGTGCTAAACTGGAGAAAAATGCAGAAGCTTCCAACCGTGTCGTTCCGATGACAACGAAGTACCGGTACACAGTGTCACCAACATGACGAAACACAACAATGTTTTGGTCATAGAATTGAATTGTAGGATAAGTAATATATTAGTGGTTTTTATGACTCCCTGGAAATTATTTATTTTTACGATGTTTAGCTTATTTAAAAGCCATAAAATAATATAAATTAGGCTACAATAGGCTTCGTAAAAGTTAAAACTATTTACATAAAAATTAGTTAAAATTACATCCGATATATTCCTGTACTGTCTAAAAGTTTTTGCTAAAAAGCATGTCTTTTAATTTGGTTTTAAAAACTGTACTATTATCAATATCTCTAATATTAAGTGGAATTTTATTAAAAAGTTACACACTCACAACTGAATGGCTATTACAAACCTTGACTAATCTACATTATGAACAGTTATGTTGTGGTTATTTCTAGTCTCATGAGAATATACCATACTACCAGAATCATATTAGTGTAAATCTTCATATACGAACATAATATTAGCAAAAACTACAGTGAAGAGAGACTCAGAATTCCAAATTCATTAAATAAGGGCTTATAAAGTTCTCTTGGGCCACAACCCTTAAGAATCGCACAGCTCTTTTCTGAAGAAGAAAAACATATTTTGCAGTGGCACTATTTCCCTACAATAAAACTCCATAATTCGTATGAGACTGAAAAAAAAAACACGATAGACGTTTAATAAGGCACTGGCAGGAACCAATTGTTTTAATATTTTAAATAAATAAACAATCTTTGACAATTGATGCACAACGCTCGAGTATGTTCCTCCCACGTAAGTTTGCTATCGAGATGAAACCTAAGAGTGCTGTTCATAGACATTTCGCAGCACGCGCTACGAGCGTACTAAGCTAGCCCCGGCTATCCACTGGTTACTAGTACGGAATTCAAATCATATCCTATCGCTAACACTGGTTTATGAATACAAAAAACGCTGATCATCCACCGAAAACCCGCGCTAAAAATGTCTATGAATACGGCCCTAAGAGTTTAGTATACTGCACTAGTTTATCACTGCCAACATTATTATGGAGACTGAATACAAAAGTTTGAGTTTTACAGAGATTAAGACTTGGATCATTAGCACTAAACCATTCAGATGAGTTATGTAATGTGTAGAGCTAGGAAGTTGGTACCAAAACTGTGAAGTTGTGTGAGCTTGGACTATATCTCTACCGAGTGAAAAGTAATAGAGCGTCTCTCAATGTCAGTGAACCAGAACGACTAATATGTACAACCGAGTGGTAACCAAACTTGTGCTCCAATCGTCCACAGACTTAGAACAAGAAAAGAATATAAAAAAACAATAATTTGTAATTATAAAGTTCGTAACTCCCAATCTAAATTAATTTACCCGTACATATAAAAATAACATACAAAGTATACAATTATGATTCTAGCCTCATTATAACAAACAATAATGCACATTTTCATTTTATCAAGAGAAATACTCCTTTTAGGTTCAGAAAAAAATATTTAACTCTGAAAATATTCCTTCTACGTCACAAGACGTTACTGGAGCAAATCTCAGTATATCATACTATCATCAGGTGAACAACTACTTTGTGAATCTAATAGTGTATTTCTGGTATGTGGCACATAGCATTAAACCCATAATGTTTTCAAGAAAGTTTTCGTTTCTATTGTAATGACAGCTAGGAAGTTCGTATCGTAATTCCGATGTTGAACTTGGACTGTAACGCAACCGAATGCATAGCAGCACGAGACGTCAACATTTAACGAAGAATATCCGAAAAAAATAAACGTGTTACTCTGTTTGCATAATTATTATTTAATAACACATGAGTTTACTTTTTTGAAATCATGCATCATATTAACATTACGTAAATAATCTACAATAATAACGGAATAGCTCACTTTTGTTCAGAACCTAAAATATTAATATTATTAACAATATTCTTCAAATTAATAAATCCATAATATTCTCATAGCTAGCAGTGCATCATAACTGCGGAATCCCGGCCAAATAAGTCACTCAACTGAGTGCGCTCCTAGTATAATGGCAGTTGACACTAGACATATACGTCAACATATATGCCTAACTTGGAGTCAGGCCACAAAGGGAAACACTGAAGGAGGAAGATTCGATCCGGTGCTGTGGATTGAATTCGGCGTAGCTCAGTGGTCAGAGCGCTTGGTACGTAGAACCAAGGACCCGGGTTCGATCCCCGGCCCCGGAGTGAATTTTTCTCCTCAAATATTAATTGTCAACATTACAGAGATTATTCTGTAGGACAAATTAATAAATCCATAAAATATTTCGGGCTAAGAGGGATGAAGTTACAGGAGAATGGAGAAAGTTACACAACGCAGAACTGCACGATTTGTATTCTTCACCTGACGTAATTAGGAACATTAAATCCAGCCGTTTGAGATGGGCAGGGCATGTAGCACGTATGGGCGAATTCAGAAATGCATATAGATTGTTAGTTGGGAGACCGGAGGGAAATAGACCTTTGGGGAGGCCGAGACGTAGATGGGAGGACAACATTAAAATGGATTTGAAGGAGGTGGAATGTGATTATAGAGAGTGGATTAATCTTGGACAGGATAGGGACCGATGGCAGGTTTATGTGAGGGCGGCAATGAATCTACGGTTTCCTTGAAAGCTATTTGTAAGTAAGTAAGTCATTAAAAACTTTCAAAACAATCCTATCGTCTGCATATGAAATAATTTTGTCAGCTATGGCATGGGCATCTATAGTGATGGTATAGCTCAGGCTAGGGAATAGGAGCGGAAGTAGCCCACACCAGTGACACTTTTCACACTGAATGATGAATGGTTAAACTTATTAATAATGAATCATTATTTTTATGTGCGCTTTGTGCTGAATTAATAACTATGTACTGTACCAATTTAGTATTCACCATATGTATTATTTAATTTGTGTAATTAATTCCCATAACATTAAATTAAATAATGTTTTTTCACAATTAATTTTGAGAGTATTATAATATATTACAAATCTATTATCAGGCATTACATCTCACTGGACGGCATGTGTCAGGGGTAAAACAATTGTTTGTTAACATCTGAAGTCCGGTTAGTGTAATATGTAGTTAATCGGTGATGTATGCAATGGAGGGGGAAAGGCACTGGCAGGGTTTTTTCTGTTTAGTCAACTGTCTGAAGACAGGTCTGAACCTCACAAGTGATACCAAGATGGCACCACGTATGAGGCAACAAGGACAGGAGATAATGGGGTAGGCCTGCTCTCTTGATCACCGGATGAATTTATTATCATAGCCTTTTTATTGTGGATTGTATTTAAATTTCATATTTTTTCTTTTTTTATTATTTTATTACATTCCATTTGTTGTATTCTTTCTTACGTTTTCCCTGTTAACTATTTGTACTAACGGAGTTGCTTTTATATTCCGATCTTTAGATCTGTATTTTACTTTCTTTTTTCTAATATGGTGCTATTTTCATATTGTTTAGTGTCGATTTTGTTATGTTATTATTTTTTGTAATATGTTAGTATTCTGTTCTTTAACTTTTTGTTAAATTTTACTGGTGGAGTGTAAGAGAAGGTCCTATGGCCTTAACTCTGCCAGTATAAGTAAATAAATAATAATAATAATAATAATAATAATAATAATAATAATAATAATAATTATTATTATTATTATTATTATTATTATTATTATTATTATTAACACTATAATTGCATAGATTTACGAGACGGGTAAGGGTTTACAAGGTGAGCTTGTATAGGATTTCACTTGAAAATATGAGAACTTTGAAAATAGCACTACTATTTCCCCATTTTCGAATACTATAAGAGAGCGATCGACAAAGTTTACGTCATCCAAATTGCAGCCCGTAATACACAGCAAATGTGAAGGTAGGAGGGAGAGAATACCCAAACTGAATGAACAAGTGATGGTTAAGGGGAGTAAAATCATGCCTTACCCTGCTTGTGTGTAAAGGGCTTGACTTGCGATTCACGAAGTGCCGACCACTGCCGTAAGATATTACACAATTTAAAAGTGTATAATTTTTAGTTTTTAAGATATGTTTTGGGGCGTAAGAGGTTTTTAATATCTTAATAAATAAATGACTCTTGAAAGTTTAACATATAAATAATTTATACGGTGATCTTATGTCCAATATGGTCCCTAATAATGTTACTTGTGTTTTGAGTGTCCTCAATAGTAATGAGAACAATATATTCTGTAATTTGTATAAATTTAGACGAAAACGCTTCACTGCTTCGCCATGTGAATGTTTCATTATTTCGATTAGCGGATTTATGTATTGATTTGATTAATAAAGAGTCGTATTAGGCAAGTCATTTACCATCATCAAGATAAGAAAAAATCTAATTTAAACCACTTGTAATGTTCACATTTTATAAAACCCTTTGAGATTATTCTGATAGGAATACATCACTCGTAATTCATTTTATAATCCGGTGACACCATGTAAATGCAGTTTTGAAATAAGAATCTCATGAGATACGCAATCAAATCCACAGATAAGTCACGCAGAATGGCGTGCTGGCTTTCATGAGCCAAAAAAAAAAAAAGAGGAAACTAGTTTTTCAATTTCTTCTAATATAAAACCGTTTCTAAAACCAATCACAAAATTCGATAATAGAGATCTGCTTCCAAAATAACGGGTTAATTGGATTTTCATTTTATTTTCGATTATTTTAGAAAAAAAAAAGAACTATGAAAATTGTTCTGAGATTTTCTGGTTTAGAGCTGTCTCCTTTCTTGTACATATACTGGAATAATTTTAGAGATTTTTATAGAATTAGGAAAGAAACCCTGAATTAGGCAGCGGTTTATACCTATAATCAATGAAACAATAATGTATGGAATAACACTTTTAATAAGAGCAACACGTCTTTACATTTAGGACATTTTACATTTTTTACTATTTTTAATAACTGTTTCCGTGACTGGTTAGCATTTGAACTTATTTGATGGGTTAAATTCATGTTCTTCAAAACGTGAAATGCGGTATGACTACATTGCACAACGTTATAGTTAATTCATTTCACTGAATTTATAAAGTAATTATTGAAATCATCGATCGTTAACATATTATCAACTTTAATTTGAGAATAATTATTAGCAGTTTGTCAAGCTGCCTTACACTTATTAGTCGAGTTATTAATAAATGGAACACGAAAATTAAATTTAGCCTACTTCACATGTAATGCGTAGTTGGAGAAACAACTTTGATATGATACTCGGCCCATTTAAAAACATAGTAGCTGTATCTCCCATCCCTTTTGATTTTTTTAAGGTTATTGTTATACATTGGAATTTCCGTATTATTTATAATTTCTATGATTATTAACTGTAATGGTCTTTAATGGAAAATAAGTGTTAACTCCTTCACAAAAATGTATAATATAGAATCATAAAAATAAAAATAACATCATTAGAATTGTTTACTTTAACGTCACGGTGGATTACTGTTGTGTTTAGATAGCTTGGCCGATCATAACTTTCTACGTAGTAATCCAGGCAAGGCCATTTGATACTTATACGGAAAAAAGGGTGTAAGGGTTAGTCGCTGTGCAGCTCCTATAGAGTTCACTTATCCTCGTGCAAGTGCGTAGTATACTAACTATTGCAGAAACATTCGTACCATAATGGAACTAATACAGACATTGTAGTTTAGATTATTGTAAGTGGAAGAGTGAAAAGAGAAGACTGCATTGAGTGTTTGGATAGCAGTGATGGAAAAACTGTGATCGCCTATGGAGTGCAGGTATGTGACCAACGTTTTTCAACATACAGTAGCTATAACTTATGTCAACATGCATGTAGTTATCCTTCCCCCCTCCTGCCCCACTGAATATGCTGACAATCTAACTTATTCCACATAATCCCGCATAACACCGGCCAAGCTATCTAAACACAACAGAAGAATAATGGTAGCGTCTGGTTCGTGTTCCCCCATGTTTCTACTCTCCGCCTCGCCGGCGTGTCTTTGTGTGACTTGAAGTAAGACTGAGTATAGTGACAAGGTTATAGTGGGTTAAAGAGAGAACTAATATTACAGAATGTCGAGTATTGTGACAAGGTTAGAGAGAAGTAAAAGGGGATTGCTATCCCATTTACACTTCACCACAGAAGAATCGCTCGCCGACTATTATTTATAAGTTCCAGATACATTTCCTACAGACCGTAGTTCACGAGATGACACATTTAGATGCTTAACAGTCTGAAATATGTTATAAAATCGAATTGAGGTTTCATTCCACATACATCATGACCTCAGAAGAGTGAACTAATAATAGGCATATGATAAATATATAACTTAATCATGAACAGAAAAAACAAGTAGGCCCTATTATACAGATTTCGTTATGGTACGAGTTTACGAAATGTTCAAAATGCTCATTTTATCAATTAAGACTTTCCCATCATATTTCTCGCAAAACTAGATTTACGTGGCGACATTTCTTACAATATATGCCCGAACTCTAGTAAATACCCCCCCCCCCTCAGAAGCAATACTCTGTAAATGAAACGGTCTGTCTCGTCATTACTCTTGAAGATGACAGACAACTCCGTCAACACATCATTGTCCTAGTTCGCGTAGGTTATTCTGCATCTAGGGCATCCAGAGTGATTGGAGTTCGTTTGTCAACTGCTAAGATGTGGACTAATTTTTTTTTTTTTTCAAGAATAGTGGAATTGCGAATGGTTCAGTCCCTGTCTTCCGCGCACTTCTACAACGGAATAGGACGCCATCTTATTGAAGGAATTTGAAAACTACGCCTTCAGAATTGCCTCTGAAATCGAGATCGCGTTCAAATTTTCCGTTTCCTCACACGCCGTGAGCGTGGTATAAGGTGAGAGAGGAGACATATCGTGACCCGTCTAGCGTATTGCTGCTTTAGGACAGGAGCTCGAGTGGACAAATTTCATTTTCTCCCACGAAGTAATGATTGTCTCCAGTAGCAACAATGGTCCTGCCTACTTTGTCGTATGGATACGATGAACGCTTCGTTGGGTCGCGTGTTGGGGCAGGACATCTGGATCGTATCCATTTTCGGTTTACGGGAGACTTCTACGAATACATTTTTGCAATTGTAATGATTCTTTCCGCCCAAGAACGATATCCAGAAGAAACATTTTTCTTTCAGCTGAATAACCACCTACCGGATACAAAGATGATTGCGAGTAGGCCTGATGCCGACCCCGTCGACTCGCCTTCCAACTCACTTGAAAATTTGTGGGCTAGAGCCAGTCATTCGTTCTGACAGCTGACGAATTGTGGATGCGTGGGATTTATACTGCATGTTCTTCCGGTGTTTTAGAAAGTGAAACAACTATTATTTTGGTTGTACAGGCCAGGTCTCGCATAGGTGATGACAGTAATATTTTTACAAGGCAAGCATAACGAAATTTATTGATGAATGCGATTTAACATTTAGAATAAATCAGTTAAAAATGAAAATAAAAAATACTTTTAGACTACCGGGAGGCAAACAAACAATCTGTGATACGGAAGCCGACGTATTACCCCTACGCGCACACTACATTGTAACCTGTAACAGGGAGTCTAGAAAAGTATGCAAGCATACTCTTGAAAGAGATTCTGGAAATGCCCGCACGTGACATGTCTTGTGTAGACGAACAAACATCACACTGTGCACCGCGTGGTAGAGATTCGCATTTTTAACAACCAAGAATCGGTCCATCGTTTTTGCCACGAAGTGCATATGCAATAGGATGGAGTATAATCGATGTCAGCGATATTCCTTCGGCCACATCATGTTTTTCTTTTATTTAGATATAATAGCACGTTGTTATATATTTCAAAATCTGTATTTTCCTTTATTGCATTCAAAATCCCACCACTGAACTCGCTGAATCTTGCACTTGACTACTGCAGTCAATTCTTGCAGAATAGTGTCATGGCTGTCACTACTGACTTTATTGTGAATTCCTAAACTGTGTTTATTTAGTTAATTAATGCTGCAGGCGAAGAGTCGGTTACGTATTATTATGTTCAAATAGCTCGCCATCGACTTCAACACAGAGGTGGCATCTGCGTATCATTGATTGTCTTGTACGTTCAAAGATGCCGGGAGTTTCCCCGATGACCATTGCAGCTGCAGCAACACGGGTAACCGATTCTTCTGCGGTATCTTCAGGGGTCGAATAAACGAGATGGCACCTCTGTGTTGAAATCAGTGGCGAGCTGTAACGTCTGTAAGTTAATACATGTGAACTCTCCTTACGTGGAAATGGTACTTAATACGTAGCTGGAAATTGGTCGATGTACATGAATTTTCGTACATAAAAAAGTTGTTCCTCTTGACCTCCCCTACCATCCCGCAGACGTTGTAAACGATCTATTGTATCACCCTGTATGTGTTCACAATTTCAATAAAGATAAAATTTTGTCTTAGACTAATTTGCTAGCCATCGGCATAGCTCAGTCAGCTGAGGCGCTTGCCTGCTCGGCCGTGAGTTCGATTCCCGCTTGGGTTTTTCCAAGGTTTTCCCTAACATAAGAGAATCTCAGGTAATCTATGGCGAATCCTCCGTCTCATCTCGCTATCAGCAAACTCATCGACGCTAAATAACCTAGTAGTTGATACAGCGTCGCTAAATAACCAACTGGAAAAATAATTTAGTACGTTTACTGCAGTTCTGATCAATGAAAATATATTTTTAATTGCATACAAGGTGATTAAAACAAGATGGTGCAAAAATAAACATGATTTATTCATAACTGAACGAACTTAACTGTATTAACATGAAAAGACGCGTTCACTTCCAAGTTTTATCTGCACACTACAAAAGCTCGATTTGAGTCCTGTTGGTGACAGCAGATGTCGAAACGACACTCCAGTTCTGTCCAGACTCATGCCAGTATGTCCTCTGATACTGACTCCACTGTTTTTGCGATGTGTCGTCTCAGGTCGCTTAGGTTCTGACATGAGGCTGACAGACACGAAGTCCTTGGTATACCCCACAGAAAGAAGTCGCAGGTTAAGTCTGGCGTTCGAGGGGGCCAGAGTGACATTGGTGAGTCGTATCCTCCATTGCCGATCCAACGTTCTGGGAGGACATTGTTACGTTTCCATAAGATACGCCATACCGTGGATTATGACCGCGTTGGCGTGCTAGGACTACGTTCGTACACGGCTTGTAGGCTGTTTACTGTATCTTCCGAAGTTTTTGGACGGATCTGACATTTCCTAGGACATAAACAGCCACTAGTTTTGAAATAGGTCACCCAGCGTCCACTGCAGTTTCTAAGTGGTACATTCTAGTCAAATTCAATCCTAAAATTTCACTGTCTGTCGCAACAGCCTCCCGTTCTTTGTGTGAATTCCACGACGCAAAACTACGTCTCTGGTGGTGATGACATAAATTAGCAAATAAACTCACAATAACTTGAGACCTGTCCCTTTCACTGTTTTGAATAATTGACTGTTTGCACCAGCCTTTTTAAATCGTGGTGTATTATAATGTGTGTTTTTTTCCTCAAAACCGTCATTTTTCTCACTGCATCTAGTACCAAGTATTTCCAGTGTAAACTGATTTTTCCTCTTAATAAAACTGCAAACCGTCCTTAAGGAATATAATCTCTTGTCACACTATGCTAATATATGAATTACTTCTCTTGTCCCAACTATAGAAATAGAAATGAAGTGACATTTCATGTAGAATGATTTACCCATTACTGCCAAAATTATTTTTTTTGTTGAGTTTGTTGTTTGTTAATAATGACATATGTTAGACAGAACGCTTTATTATAATACAGAAGAATTGTTGTTCTGAAAAAAAAAACTGTTTGTGATGCGAATTAGGAGTACGTTCTACTCTGGAACATTGATCACTTATGTCACCGTGTTGCGAGCTGTTTTTTTTTTCTTTCAGCATTATATAATTATTATTTTTACTTTAATTTTCATTTCTACATTCATTATTTCTTTACAGAATAAAGTTAACTAACTTAACGTAATGATAAAAATATATTTATCATATCTTACGGCCTAACACAGAGAATGAATTTGAAAGAAATATGAAATACAAAATTGTTCAATCTTACATGGTAAGACACAATTGTGTGTTTTGTTTTATTTTGCCCAATATGATGAACTAACACAGATGATGATGATGATGATGATGATGATAGTAATAATAATATTAATAATAGTAGTAATAATAATAATAATAATAATTATTATTATTATTATTATTATTATTATTATTATTTATTATTAATTTATTTATAGCATACAGTCAAGTAAGCTAACACATGTAATGATATAGAGCACATAAATTATTAAGTCTCACAAGCTAACACAAAAAATTAATAAAAAAATATGAAATTAAAAAGTTGTTGATTCTTACAAGGTAACACCGGCTTGTTTATTTTATTTTACCCAGTATGGTGAACTGACACAGATGTGGTTAGTGGTGAGAATGAAATATAACAAAACAATGAGCATGCACTTCGAACACCCACATCTTTGCTTCTTCGCTTACCCTTTTCGTCGGCCCTTCGAATTATGCTGGGACTCTACCAAGTGGCAATCTGGTTGTGTACATTTGCAAGTATGGCAGAGGAATTTTTCTGGTATTTGCTAAAAAATCCAGTGGGTTTTCCCTCCCTTGTGGTGTTAATCTATATAACTGCCAGGCAGTCTACTGGAAATATAAACAGTTGCCAGTACCAATTCTTCATCCTGGTTTCAATTTTCATTTTTGCAATGTTTTCATCCAGTCTGTCGACCCCGCCCATATGTGTTGTATCTCATTATTGCAATCCTTTGTTATTTTCTTGGTGACCAACATGATGCCCGGTCTACTGGATTTGTCCCCACACGATTAGATGCAATAGTAACTACACTGTTGTAATTGTAGCGAATTGGATAAAGTGTCTGTTACCCGATGGTGTGAACCTCCCTTTCTTTGGATCTATCTGTAAGTGAAACTTTTTCGACTCTGCTTTGTCGAATTGTACCTGTTCCGAAATGCTCCCTCGTTTCTAATTCATCCAATGGCTTTATTATCAAATGTCAAATCATACTGTCCAGGCTCCCACATCCTGACATTTCTGCCTGAACAACGTAACCGTTTGTATCACATAAACACCATATCTTAAATCGAATCGCTTTGGCTTTCCTTTTAAGTATTGTTTTGCACTATGGTGACCACAATACGGGACCGTTGTCTTGTCTACACGTTGGTCTTAATACCGTCTCCATCTTTCGTTTAGGATGCTACACAGACTGGAAACATTGTGCAATTTATCACTCCTATCTACAGTGTTATGGAGAAAACTTAATATTTGTATAAATCTGTTACTAGAATTATATTGCACTGGAAACAGCCACGTTCTTTACATCTGGTTGCTGTTCCCAGTATATAGGCCTACCTTAGAATAGGCACTTATGAAAATTGCAATCCTGTATCTACTTCCCCCCATGATTGTATTGCAGAGGATGACCTTTTTTTTTGCTTTGTTACATAATTTAGTCCTTAATTTTTTTTTGTAACTAGAAATGTTACCGGTAACATTATTTTTATTTGAATCCGCTTCATTCTCAGCTACATAATCCGTATAATCACTTCCAATTGCACCTCACTTTCAGAGAAAGTTTTGACTATTGCCTCCGGTTTCCACGCCTTCACCGTCCTCTTCGTCACTATCACCGCCTGATAAATACGGGTCTTCTGGAGGACCAGTGGATACAGTAGCATCCAGAAGGTTATCTTCTTCTTCTTCTTTTTCTAATATAGCTATTGTTTCTTCTGCCGTCAGTGTAACAAATATAACATAAAACAGATTAATTTTATTTATACGTTGTCAGTTGTGTCCACTGTACCAAAAATGGAACAAAAAACTGTTTGAAAAATGATACACTTTTACAAAAACAGAAAATAGTATATCTGGGCATGAAAGTAGATAGTATTACAGTTAATCCCATATTAATATATTATTTAGATTTTTCACTACTTACCCTTTTTTTCAGCAAGTCGTTAAAAGCAGCCTCATAATCGAACTGTAGTGCTTCAATAGATTAAAATAGTTGACTAAGGATGACAACACAAAGACAATTGACATGAAATTTTCCTAAAAAATAGTGTAGTTATTTCAAATATGATTTCAGCCAAGTTCCACTTTGGAACAGTGGGCACTAATGGGTTAAGCCTACATATTCTGAAAAAAAAAATAATTCTACTATGTTTTCTCCGGTGAATTGAAGTGTCAGTGATTGTGGTTTTCAATACATTAAGAGTTAAACGGATGATATGCCATTCAGTGTAAATCCATTAAATCCACATTTAAAAGCCTTGAAAATGCTATTATTCATTGTAATTGTTCATTCTACCAGGAAAACAACGTATTATTATTATTATTATTATTATTATTATTATTATTATATGCATAATAAAATAATAAACTTTCTCTAAGCGCCCTGGTACTACTTTTGTACAATTACAGCTCTGTGGTTGTTGGTATCTTGACTGAAAAACAGTACTATTTTATACATGCACACAACACAACACGATACATAGAAAATCTTAGATCACCTAAAGGAAACTACTGAAGTGCAGGGGGACATTACCTGTTTCTAAACTAGAGGTTATAGTACTGTATCACTGGTAACGCATCTTTCGTTGAACAGTAGCCTTCTCATCTCCGACTAGCACAGGTTTCATTCAATCTGAGTCTTCCGCCCCGGACACGTCATCAGTAAACTATTTCTACAGTTACTTCTTACTTGAATGTCATTCTGACACCAACGCAGTTCTACGTAAAACATTTCTAAGAATATGATAATATTTTCTCCCTCTTTTATAAATAAATTCCTGCTATTTAAAAACATATTTTAAAATACAACCTCCTAAAAGTGGCCCATTTTATTTTCTGATTGAAAAAAAAAATAAAAAAAAAGAGAGTATACATGAGTTCAATTCTTGCACTTTAAAACGATATAAATACGATTTATAGAATTTACGACTTATAGAACCTTGAGAATAACGACTTTAATATTAAGTTGCACGAAAATTTAGGAAAAAATAATATTTAATAAATGACTGAATAATTGTGTCCAGCCGAAAAAATACAGAAGGGTTATTTTATTTAATCTAGGGAATTCATAAAAAATTGGAGCAAATAGGCCTACTAAGTTCTCATGTTTCGTAGATGTTCGGTTTGACATGGAATGACTCATATGTATGTATGTATGTATGTATGTATGTATGTATGTATGTATACTTAACGGCAAAAAAATGAGCCGCTGGAAATTTCTAAGTTCCAGAGACATAACAATGCGCATGCTCGTCTCGTCAAAGCCGTAGTTCACCAGGTAACACATAAGTAAGCAATTTAAATTTGCTGTATTTTGTTTGAGAATCTAAAATATGTTATAAAATCGAATGGAGGGTAGATTCTAGAAACTTCAGGGCCTCTGAAGAGTGAAATAATAATAAAACTGATAAATAAAAAATCGACCGAAGCGAATATGAACAGGAAAACAAAGTGTTATGCTGAAACGATATTAACAGTCGCAGTAGCGTAAGTCATTACGGCATTGATCTATTGAACGAGGTGATGGTAGTAGCTTAAGGTTCGAATCTCCTACAATCTCTCTTTTTTTTTTTAATTACAAATTTGCCATCATATACGTCTCGCAAAGCTATATTTATGTCGCGACATCTCTTAGAATATGCCCAAACTTTAATAAATAATAAACCTCCCTCTCTCTTCCAAGCAATACTCCTGTCTGTTAATAAAATATTCTATCTCATCATTACGCTTGAAGATGGCAGAGAGACAATAGAGAGCGTGGCATGCGGTGTCGCCGAGCTGTGAGGGGAGAACATTTGAGGATGCCGTGGACCGTCTAGCGTATGCTACTGTCCGATAGGACTTCGATTGGAAAAATGTAATGTTCTCCGACGAGGTAATTGTCTCCAGTAGCAACGATGGTACTGCTCTAGTTTATCGTATGAATGGACACCGATACGATGAACGCTGCGTGGGACGACTTAACAGGTCGGGTCGCTTGAGCGCCTCGTGTTGGGGGTGGATGTCATACGATGGAGTAGGACTTGTGGAACGCATCCACGGTCGGTTTACGGCAGAAGTCTACGAACACATTTTGGCAAATGTAATGATTCCTTCCGCCCGAGAACGATATCCAGAAGGAACACTTTTCTTCCAGCAGGATAATCACTCGCTACAAATCGCCAACCGAATTCAAAGATGGTTTATTAGGAGGCGTGATGTCGATCCCGTCGACTGGCCTCCAAAGTCACCAGATATGAATCCGATTGAAAATTTGTTGCCTACAGTTAAACAGATCCTACGTTCTAATTGGGCAGAACAACCACTCGTTCGGACAGCTGACGAATTGTGGGACAGAGTTCTAGATGCGTGGAAGGAGGTGGCCGTGAATATAGACTTGTTCCATAATTTTGTGGACTCCATGCCGCGCAGAATGAGGCAGTTTTGACGCAGGTGGTTTGTGGACGAGATACTAGTCCCCATCACAGGCCTTTTTTGTTAATATATTAACAAATTGTTTGTTTTTTGTTTATTCAATTATTTATTTATGTTTGATATGCGTCAAACTTTTTAGAATGTGAAACAAGTATTTTTATACAGACCAGTTCTCGCCTATTAATAGCCCACAGGTGTTGGGCAATAATATTTTTACAAGGTAGGCATAACGAAGTTTATGAACAAATGTTATTTCAAATTTAAACTAATAAGCTAATTGAAAACTAAAAAATATATATATGTATATAATATATAATTTTACGATACCGGGAGGCGAACTCACAACCTCTAGTACGGAAGTCAAACAACTTACCACTGGGCCACACACAGCTCGTAAGGGTAATTACATTGTAGAGTCTACAATGTAGACAGACGACTTTATGAAGAGAGACCACAGCAGTGCCTTGCAGTGCGTTGCGTTTACACGGGTGAACCGCGCGATAGAACTTAGCATTTCTATCGACCAAGAGTCTGCCCATTCATTTTGCCGTTAAGTGTACGTGTGTGTGTGTGTTTTTTTTTATGTTATGTTGTGTTATGTATGTTATGTTATGTTATGTTATGTTATGTATGTATGTGTAAAAATTAAATTAAAATTAAATTATGGTTTATTTAACGACACTCGCAACTGCCGAGGTTATATCAGCGTCGCCGGTGTGCCGTAATTTTGTCCCGCAAGAGTTCTTTTACATGCCAGCTTATCTACTGACATGAGCCTGTCGCATTTAAGCACATTTAAATGCCATCGACCTGAGCCGGAATCGAATCCGCAACCTTGAGCACAGAAGGCCAGCGCTATACCGACTGCGCTACCCAGGCCGAATGTATGAATGAATGTATGTATGTACGTACGTATGTATGTATTTGTATTATGTATGTGTATGTATTTGTATGTATGTATGTATGTACTGTAATGTATGTTCATTACGATCTCGCGCTTCCAGAGTAGCTAAAATTGTTGGTTGTGTGGTTAGTACTGGATAATCGAACAATGGAACACAAATGAAAAGAAAGTAAGGGACACAAAATTTATGTGCAAGGACGTATATTTTCTTGCTGAGTATCGAATTCAGCTGCATTGCATTTTAGCATGAATCACTTGTCCCCTTAGAAACAAAACATTACCTCTCCAAGTGGAAAAGCAATGAGTATTACTTGAACTTTTCCTATTTCGCAAACTGGCTGAGAAGAAAAGTTCGATACAGTAGAACCCCGATTATCCGTCACCCTATTAACCGATTGTTGGATTATCCGTCTGTCATTCTCTCCTTTGTCCTTACACATTAACATCTATTGTTCGAGTGACGTTTTTAATTTCTCTGCTAAACGTCTTTCAGAAGTGCCAAAAGAATACATGTTGTGTTAAGTATCGAAGAGATGTGCATATAATTGAGTGGTTTAGGAAAAGAGGAACTGTGGTTCATCACACATAGGACTACGAGGTTGGAGTTACAACTTTGCGAGGTTTAATAAAAAACAAGGATAAAGTGTATAAATTACTTAAATCTATAACATGAGACCTATACTTTTCCTATCTTTCCACAGAAATCCATCATAGAAAGTTTCCTTGACTCTTAGAAACCAGTCATTGACATTCATTCATTCATTGTGTTCTTTCATAGCAAACCCAGCATTCTCCAGTCTTTCCTATTTTCTGCCTTCCTCTTAGTCTCCGCATATGATCCATATATCTTAATGCCGTCTATTATTTGATATCTTCTGCCCCGAAATCTTCTCTCGTTCACCATTCTTTCCAGTGAATCCTTCAGTAGGCAGTTTCTTCTCAGCCAGTGACCCAGCCAATGCCCTTTTCTCTTCCTGATCAGTTTCAACATTATTCTTTCTTCACCCACTCTTTCCAATAGAGCTGTTATACTTAAAACTTCTGATCCACCACCTATGTGTTGAAACACATGCCCACGGAGAAAATTACGAAACTGCATTATGCAACACTTAATTTATTAAAGTTTTCTATGGTACGGATTATCCGATTTTTTCGATTAACCGTTCAACCCACCCCCTTCATTACCACGGATAATAGAGGTTCTACTGTACATGTATGCTATGTTCCAAAGAAGAGAATATGCTTTTTATTGTATCAAAATATTAAAAGTACAATAAATATTACTATATGTGCAAACTTAATTTAATGTTGAAATATATATATATATATATATATATATATATATATATATATATATATATATATATATATATATATATATATATATATATATATATACTTACTTACTTACTTACAAATGGCTTTTAAGGAACCCGCAAGTTCATTGCCGCCCTCACATAAGCCTGACATCGGTTCCTATCCTCTGCAAGATTAATCCAATCTCTACCATCATACCCCACCTCCCACAAATGCATTTTAATATTATCCTCCAATCTATGTCTCGGCCTCTCCCCAAAGGTCTTTTTTCCCTCTGGTCTCCCAACTAACACTCTATATGCATTTCTGAATTCGCCCATACATGCTACATGCTCTTCCCATCTCAAACGTCTGGATTTAATGTTCCTAATAATTATGTTAGATGAAGAATACAATACGTGCAGTTCTGCGTTGTGTAACTTTCTCCATTCTCCTGTAACTTTATCCCTCTTAGCCCCAAATATTTTCCTAAGAACCTTATTCTCAAACACCCTTAATCTCTGTTCCTCTCTCAAAGTGAGAGTCCAAATTTCACAATCACACAGAGCAACCGGTAATATAACTTACTGTTTTATAAATTCTAAATTTTCAGATTTTTTGACAGCAGACTAGATGACAAAAACTTCTCAACCGAATAATAACAGGCATTTCCCATATTTATTCTGCATTTAATTTCCTCCCGAGTGTCATTTATATTTGTTGTTGAAATATATATTGTCGTTGATTTTATGAAACCTCCTATGTGACAGTATAGAGCATAATTTTTCAGTTGGAAGAAAAAATCAAACATCAATAGGCTAATAGTTTTCTGTAGACGTATAGATATTTAATTACTTTTTTCTCTTCTGAAAAAATTATGCTCTATACTGTCACACAGGAAATTTCATAAAATCAACGACGATATGTGCCTTAAGATTCCCAGTATAAATCAGGTGTTACATAGTTCTATGCATATTACATTATGAAATCAAGGGATAGTACAGGGACATAATTTTATTTTTACTAACATTTTTAATATTAACCTGGCTATAGCTTTAGAGAACCGGAAACATATTGCAACCCCCTTCCACGACTGTAGTTCGATGATACTGGCGTAAAACACAAACAAATCACTCTACTAGATATAGGAGGGAAGAAAAGTAGTTCATCCATTTACGTAAACTAGGAAATATCGCGATTTTGAGTTCGATAATTTTCATTAGGTTTTTGTTTAATCTTAATACAGTACTGTATTAAGAATAAGTGTTTTTACTCATGAACTGAGTTAGCCATGCGAACGTATTCATTATGCAGTGTATATTATACTGTCTAGAGCACATTAGCGTGCAATATAGAGAATGAAATTAAATTGAAAAATAATCATAATATGGATATTTAAACACATTTTTGAAAATGGTGGCCGTTCATTTCGATACAGGCTTCAGTTCTTTTGTGCATATTATCGCACTATAGACTATTGCATTTAATTCCAATTGCCAGTTTCGTCCTTCGTACTGGTAACTCATGTTGAAATAATTTTGTACGTAGTCTATAAAAGAGTACCTTACGTACTGTAAATTCAATCTTCACTTCTGCCCGACACGCAGACATGCGTGACATGCTATAAAATTATTCAGACATGCTATCTACTATCCGTCCAAGTGGTTATGCCGCAGGATCGTATAAAGGGGGGAAATCACGCGACAGTTAATTACTTAACGAGGCCCTTTTAAGTTATTTTAAACAGTTGTATAATATTACGTAAACGTCCAATTCCTAACAGAAATTAAAGTTTTCAGAAAAGAGCTAATTCAGCCCTGCTTTTACAAAGGGGCGAACAGAAGCAGATGGAGGAAATAGGGATGCGACGTAGGCAAACGGGCAGTACCTGTGCGAAAATGTGATTCAATATTGAAAGCTCTTTCGTCACTGGAAAACGCAAACATATTTCTGGAACGTACTATACTCACTCAGTGCTGTTTACTATATGCAGTCTTGGATCTTTGTGTAGAGGACAGTTGAAACTTCATTAGTAGAAGGGGTGGGAGTGAAGTACATTCAAAAACTCAGGTACAATAAAAATTGAAGTAAAAATAAAATTATGTTCCTGTACTTAAAATTAATAATTTAGAGATATGTCACCAAAAGAAGCGGGAAAAATTTACTCTAAGACCGCTTCACTTACAAGCTCTCGCGAAAGATCTGAAAGTCTCGCAACCGTTGGTTGATAATGAAACGGCAGGGACAGGTTCATGGTCAGGCGTAACGTCCACTTGCAAAACATTTCTCTCTGTCACACTCGCTAACAGATGCTTGTAGTGAATCTCTTTGTGTTACATTACAGAAGTTTTAAAAATATTTATTGGTAGCATTTATAAGTGTGTATGTATTTAAATTGTGTATATAAAGTTTGTTTGTTTGTAATTTACAAATATAGTTAAGGAAATGGCTCCAGCAGTTATTTCAAAATTAAACGAGAACAAGCATCGTAGTGAAAACAGACAAGTTATGAACGATGTTCTGGTGTTTACAGGGTGTTAAAAAAAGTATCCAAGTTTTAGGAGGTTATAGTATGCATCAAAATACGAAAAAAAGTCTAATAAACTTGGGACTTACGACACATACTTTCTGAGATCTGAACACTTGTTCATAGGAGGTGCTCAATGTGATATGTTGAAACCAACGTCATACCAACTCATACAAATGTACAGACCCTCATTTGTCAAATATTCCGTAGACGCCAATCTTGAAAGTGCCATTATCTTTGTGAAAATGTTAAAACATATTAAACAAAGACTATAGGAACGCAAGTCGTTGACATCATAGACCCCAGTATCATAATTAAGTCTCGGTGGTATCAGTGATGACGATGACGACGGTGAAATGGACGGGATAGCAGAACTTGAGAGCTCGGACGAGCAGCTCAAGTTAACAGGTCAATGCTTTCAGTTCGATGTTTAGCACGCGCTTATTGCCGTTTTCACTCTGTTTTCCCCCTTCCGAGTGACGTAGACCAGGCTTTCAGATCTTCTGCTCGAGCTGTACACATTAGGTTCCATGCTGCCTAGGAAACGCTTTTGTGATCAAACATTACCGGTTGACCCTATAATTAGCTTGAGGTTGGAAGGAAATTTTTTTATATAGATCCTCTTTCATAAGCTAAGGGAAGACAAAAGGAAAAATTTCAATTACTTCAGAACAGCGGTGACCAGAACTCGAAAGGCAGTGATTGCACGCGAGAGACAGTCTATGAAGTAAGGAGACGGGGGAGAGGTACTTGTCATGGTGGTTCGTGCACTAACACTGAGTTCTTCATCAACCCGCTAACAAAAATAGCAAGCTATGCTGTTTCAGTAATGTCACTACTGTCAGCAAGAGCCAATTATATATATATATATATATAATATAAATTTTCTTGCTTTTTTTTAATATTCCTCATGAACACAATCAGACATCTCCTGAATTCTCTTCTGGATATATAGTCGAGAAAGCGCAGTTTTTCGAAATTAATTAACAACTTTCATTGGACAAATTATTTCAGCCACCTTGATCATTACGCTTTTAAAAAACTCCCCTCCGTTGGAAGGCTTAAAACAGCGTTGTCGACAGAGACTAAACGGAGCGGAGCGCTCCACTATGACTCGTTGCGTGCCTCCGGTGTTTCCACAGACTAAGCAAGTTCACGCTCCGACTGCACTCTCTAGCTCCACAACCGGTTTTGGAGCTTACAACTCTGACACTACTGGCTTAAAAGAACGAGCTATTTCGTTCGCTACTAGATAGCTGGCTTCCTTACGTTTTATTTATGTCTTCTTTCTCTTCATGATGATGATGTATGGCTGATTTCAGTTCTTGGAGTTTAATAGCTCGTTTTTTATTACTACACTGGCACGTAATATTCAATCAGTTTATATTATTATTATTATTATTATTATTATTATTATTATTATTATTATTATTATTATTATTATTATTAAATCAATAACTAGTAAATAACTGATAATAGTCATCAAAAGGTTAAAAAAATTAAAATGGAGATATAGCGTAGTCTAGTAATTATTTTATACTTCAAGGGAAGGCCTTTATATTCGGGCACGTATGTAAAAGTTATGGTAACACTTGCTGACAAATAATAATAATAATAATAATAATAATAATAATAATAATAATAATAATACATTATTCAGCGTGGCAATTAAAGTTCCTAATTGAACCGTTGAGCAAAGTAAACATATTACATTTTGTCCGACAGAACAACAAAAAATGTTCTCCTTCTCATTCTTTTCGAAACCACCTCTTACTGCTGGTAGAGACAGAGTTTGTAGAGCGACATGATACACCACTGCTTGCCTTCAGTAGGATACGTGAATGAAACACACAGCACTGTACAGGAAACTCCTCGTACCCGTTTGAATGTCTGTGATTACACGATGTAATCACGATACCCGTTTTGATCACCGCTGCTTTAGAATGTTCACACCTTTTTTTTGACGAATTATACAAGAGTATGAAATTTAAACTCTATCAGAGACAGACAATATGCAGAGTGCACCAAGAGCCCAATTACTTCCTCTGAATTGTAGACATTCTTTGCGAAATGTTGTTTTAACATTGTGTTTGGTGAGAGATTGGTATAAGTGGCCACTATTTACTTCAGAGGACCTGTGTCCAGTATTATCCGTCTCCGATGTAAAATCCTCCGTAACATTGGAATCAGATGCATGGCGAACAGCTTCTGTAAATTCCACAGTTGTCTAATAATGATTTTGGATTGACTTTCTGTTTGATGAACCTATTTAACGCATGATCACAGGATGTCAGATAGGGATTTTTGGGTGGCCATTTCAGGGGTTCGGATAAATTTGGCGATCCTCTTCCAATCATCTGTCTCTGAACACATCGATATGGAGTTCTCTTACACTTATTGCGAAATGCGGTGGTGACTCATCCTGTTGGATCCAAACATTCCAGTAATTGCGACACCTGGAAAGACAATAACCTGTGATTCACTGCCACTGTGTCATAAGTAAAAAAAGAATTGCGTCAGATTCGATTAGAGCCAAAGCGATGTGCGAGGGGAGTGTCGTAAGAAGTCATATTTGAAGGAGCGGATTTTAGTGAAATTCTTAGATATACTTCAAACATTTTGTAGCTCTTTAGAAGAGTACACGAACGGTCTCTAATAATCTTTGGCCTAATATGTATTTTTATTTTTTTTTATTTTATTGGGTTATTTTACGACGCTATATCAACATCTAGGTTATTCAGCGTCTGAATGATATGAAGGTGATAATGCCAGTGAAATGAGTCCGGGGTCCAGCACCGAAAGTTACCCAGCATTTGCTCGTATTGGGTTGAGGGAAAACCCCGGAAAAACCTCAACCAGGTAACTTGCCCCGACCGGGATTCGAACCCGGGCCACCTGGTTTCGCGGCCAGATGCGCTGACCGTTACTCCACAGGTGTGGACCCTAAGATGTAGAGTGGAACCACCGGGAGACCGCGGTTAGGAATGCAATGGGTTAACATATGTATGTATATATATATATATATATATATATATATATATATATATATATATATTACGCTATTCTACAGCAACCTCTTATTATTATTATGATTATTATTATTATTATTATTATTCCTTTATTAATGTAAATTTAATACTTTTTTAGTTATTGAATTTAATTTTTTTTATTTTTGACTTTTCAAAATGTATTTACTCCACGAAAGTATAAGTTACAGGCCTGAAACATTGTGCAGTATGTTTTACATGGATATAATGTAACAGCAGAGCCATTGTTTGAATGTACAGTAGCGCGTAGAAAGTATACGTCACATTTATATAAAGATAAGTATTGAATAGAAAAAAATGCCAGTGGATAATTGAAAAGTATGTATTTCTAATCCATTTAGTACGAAAATACATTTAGTTTAAACAGAGTTATCCTGCGTAAAAATAATTGAAAATTCTTTTGGATCAAAAGTAATTTGTAAGTCCAAGTATGTAATAATAAAATGAAAATATTCTGGACTCTGAGAAAAAAAATCATTATTTCGTTGCACACCCCGATCTTTGATCACAGCAGCACATCTGTTTGGCACTGAATCCACAAGATTTTGCAATCGCTCGAGTGGAAGTTGTGACCATTCTCCCAATAAGGCAGCAAGGAACTGATCCTTATTTGAGTAACTTCTACGATGAACACGCCGATCCAATTTATCCCAGAGACGTCCATTAAGATTAAGATTGAGACTCTGGCCTGACTAATCCAAAAGTTTTATTTCTTTATCTGCAAAGAATTTTTTAAATGGCTTGAAGTGTGTTTTGGATCATTGTCCTGCTGAAAAATCCATTTAGGCCTAAGTGGCATATTCTTCCTCCCATGTGGAACCATGTCCTTTTCTGAAGTGTCACTATACAAGAAACGATCCATATTCCCTCCTATTTGGACTAGAGGACCAATTCCACTTCTAGAAAAACATCCCCACACCATGATGCTATCACCACCGTGCTTAATAGTCAGTACCTGGTATTTTTTGTTGTCCCTTTGGTTTTTGGTCGACGTGCATACTACACACCAACAGAAGAAAATAAATTAAATTTACTCTCATCGCTCCATAACACTTTATACCAGTCTGTAGTGTTCCATGTTTGATGCATTTCTGCAGTCTTACGTGGCCTTCCTATTTTTGGATTTATGAGTGGTTTCCGTGATGGTCGTCTACCATTTAGATCACCAGCTACTAGGCGACGTTTCACAGTAGAGACGTGTAGGTTCAGTCCACGGTGCTGCTCTAGATCATCCCTAATTTGTCGAGCCTCTCTTCGTAGATCAGCAACCGACTGCTTACAAATGATCCTGTCCTCCTTACTGTTGTTTTTCGAGGACGATCAGACGATGGCTTATTGTCTACTGACCGTCCTTGTTTTTGCTGTCGACTCCACACACTTATGAGTTGTGATGTCAAAACTATTTAGCAACGCTAGACTGCGATTTCCCCTTCTTCAAAGCGTTTAAAACAGCTTGTCTCACATCCACAGAGTGTTCCTTTTGTTTTGGCATGCTTGCAATGGTCTGTACAAATGGACAAGCATTGTCTAGATACCTAAACACCAATATTTAATATATACCATGCCACCAAATCAAACCACAAAATACTTATGAGCTAATGGAATATATATTATATTGTTATTCTATGAACGTGCTTGCTTCCTAAATACGTAACCACAGCAACGTGACGCTACTCATAGAATGACACAGCTGTGTGTTTGCGTTGATGTAACTGCATACAAACAGTACTGACAATATAAAATCTTAACTACAAAATACTTTTGAGCGCTACTGTATATGTGACATGATAGTGAGTTTAAAAATGATAATAGATTTCATTTTTTCTTTTTTTACTTTTTAAAATATTTACTCCATTCAAAAAGGCTATGTAGTTTTGTTAATATGCGGTAAAAGTTTCAACTTTTTAGCATGAAATTTGTTGCGAGTCTACAGTAGCCTACAATTGTTCGAATCTGAGTAACTGCAGCAAGAATAATGATTTTAATTTGTCGATTTTCCTTCGCGATAACTTGTTTGTAATTGCGAAATTTTACTGAAGCTTGAATTTTTGAGGACGTGTATATTGATAAAATTGGCCAATATATAAATGAAAGGTCAATGATTATTTTTTCTTTAAAAAAAGAAAGAAAGAGATTCTCCTCGAAAAACGACCAAAGTTTCATATACTGTATCTCCTCCCTTAATCGGGGGCAGTGAATGATGATGATGATGATGATGATAATAATAATAATAATAATAATAATAATAATTTCATAATTTAATATTATTATTCTTGGACTCAATTTGAGAGAGGAACAAAGGTTAAGGGTGTTCGAGAATAAGGCGCTTAGGAAAATATTTGGGGCTAAGAGGGATGAAGTTACAGGAGAATGGAGAGTGTTACACAATGCAGAACTGTACGCATTGTATTCTTCATCTAACATAATTAGAAACATTAAATCCAGACGTTTGAGATGGGTAGGGCATGTAGCACGTGTGGGTGAATCCAGAAATGATAATAAAGTGTTAGTTGGTAGACCTGAGGGAAAAAGACCTTTGGGGAGGCCGAGACGTAGATGGGAACATAATATTAAAATGGATTTGAGGAAGATGGGTTATGATG
This sequence comes from Periplaneta americana, assembly GCF_040183065.1. NCBI lineage: Eukaryota > Metazoa > Arthropoda > Insecta > Blattodea > Blattidae > Periplaneta > Periplaneta americana. The sequence goes on from NC_091126.1 coordinate 2,524,003, forward strand.
GTAGGGACTGAATTGATCTTGCTCAGGATAGGGACCGATGGCAGGCTTATGTGAGAGCGGCAATGAACCTCCGGGTTCTTTGAAAGCCATTTGTAAGTAAGTAATGCTATTATTCAGGTTTTAAATTTTAATATAACCATTAAATGGAGAAAAATGCGTTCCGGCACCGGGAATCAAAATTTTCTCGATTTAATGGTGACAATGCACATTGACTACCTCATAGTAGTCGTGTTAATATTCAATGAGGATGGCGAGACCTCATATAATGAATATTTGATGCATTTAATATAACGTTGTTTAATTATTTGCATGTTTAACAATTTAAATTTATTGCAAGTTACTCCAAACCTATTAACAATATTCCAATGATATAATGCAAATCCATTTAGATCGTTATAATGTTCTTAAAATAAACCAAATTTCACACTAGTATGTTCTACAATGTACACCTAAGGCCAGGGACTGCACTGAAGTCATGTAAGAAAAAGGGAGGCCTGAGAAGCACTGGAGCAGAATGTAGAACTGAGTAAGATGAAATTCCGTATCAACTTAAAAAGAAAACATTAATTAAATTATGTCTTTATTTAATGCAAAATTGCAGTGTGTTTAATTTTTCCTAGAACAATTTTACATTTGAAGAGTCCACTGCAAGAATGATGGATGTCACTATCTTGTCGAAAATGAACGAAGACCGTCAATGCATAGCTTAAGACATATAGAATGTACATACAGAGTTATATGGCATTAACACTGATAGTCATTGTCCAGTAATGATCGGAAAATCACAGTTAAGCTTTGAGCGCTAAGCATTTCAAACTTTCAATTGCTTCTCCTGCAAAATGTATTCCAAATGGCATCCCTCATTCTTGCAGTGGACTCTTCAGTTATTATTATTATTATTATTATTATTATTATTATTATTATTATCATTATTATTATTATTATTATTATTATTATTATTATTATTATTATTATTCTTTTGTTTGTGGTCCCCATTAAATGCTCTGCGGAACCCCAGGGAGTCGCGTCCCTCCGGTTGAAAATGACTGCTTTACTGGTTAGAAGACTGGCGTTTGAATCTGGACGAGCGTTACAGTCTGTTTACACCTATATTTTTAGTTGTAATTAGGCCTATACCCTTTAATTAATTTTGATTTAAACATTAAGTGGTGTAGGATTTACTTTACCATTATGCAAATCTAGTCTTTCAGGTAAAGCTCCCTGTAAAGCAGATTTGAATAATTTCAAGGGAAAAATTGTTCCGGGGCCGGGTATCGATCCCGGAACCTCTGGTTGAACGTACCAGCGTCACTGTGTACGTTAACAGAAAACCACAATTCCAAGTCACACAGAGACTGTGTGCACTCGATGTGGGTCTCTGGCGTTTCGTCAGCCCACGCGAGTTGTGTGGATATAAAGGGAAAAGTTGAGACGGTGTCGGGTGGAGTTCTCGGGTAGCTCAGTTGGTAGAGCGCTGGTACGTTCAACCAGAGGTCACGGGATCGATACCCGGCCCCGGAACAATCTTACTTTACCATTGTTCAATATGTGCATAATTATATCATAGATACATTTTGAAGAAATACCGTTTAAACGAAATCGTCCTGATGGATAAAAAACTTACATATCATAGATACATATATTACTAATTTCTCATTAATTTATTTTATAGGGAATATATCGTTATTTCAACAAGTTATGCCGGTTACACTATTTCTTTTACTCTTTCATATTAACTTAATCTACGGTTTGTTTACGGTGATCATCGCCGACGATTATAAACGCTAGTGATGATCGCGAGGAAGCGGTTTCTTTATCAGCGTATATCGCTGTCTATTTTCATTTGTTTTGCTGCCACAACTCGATTCAATATATCTACATGGCCTTCTCTAAATATCGATTATTGAACATGTATGCGGCGATGTGCGACCTGAACTTGCTGCAGAAGCAACCTCCAGCGATCTACGTCGCGTTCAACGATCTACGTTGGCGATCGTCGTTGTAAAGAAACCGTGCGCATTCATTTCAACTGCTAGCAACTCCAGGCGACAACCGGCAGCGGTCTGCGCCGTAAACAAGCCGCAGCTTAGGCATCGGTAAAACTTTTTCCCCGAATGCCAACTAAATGGCAATATTGAAATGGCTTTATTTTCTTTTCTTTGATTTTCTCCGCAAAATGACGTTTTGAATTATATTTATAATACAACGTTAAAATTATTGTTCCTATTATCATAATATCATTAAAATAAAATATAAACCTCTTTTATTTGCTATAACCATGCTAACCTCCACCAAAATAATAAAACCACGAGGAAAAACATTTAACTGAATAGGTAAAAAAAAACTATCCCTGATATAAAAAGTCGAACGATAGGTCTGAATTCAGCTCATAAGTATTTCTATGAATCGTATATTCCTGTCCAGAAACAAAAAAAAAACACATTTTTAACAGTATATCATTCTTCTTTCTTGTACTAAAATATTAATATATAATTAATGTGTATTATATGTAAAAACAATGAAAACTTAATGTTTTGCTACCGGTACCTCAAACTTTCATACATAATCTTGTCCTTACCCATGATCTCGTATTTATGGGATTCAAAATGGCGGATTCGTCTGCTTGTGTAATAAAATCCTCTATGACGTCCGTTCATCTAAGACCGTTTGTATTTAACCAGTGAGGGGTGTGTCTGATCGGCCGTGAGGGGTTAGTTTTGAATGTATTACGCAACAGGAGTCAGTTGATGTCACATAACAGTCCACGCCTGTGGAGTAACTGTTAACGCGTCTGGCCGCGAAACCAGGTGGCCCGGGTTCGATTCCCGGTCGGGGCAAGTTACCTGGTTGAGGTTTTACCGGAATCCAATATGAGCAAATGCTGGGTAACTTTCGGTGTTGGACCCCGGACAGTTACCGTAGTTTCCCCTAACTATGGTCCACATTTTTTCTTTGTATATTCAGAATTATTCACCGAGAATAAGTGAAATTTTGGCTTCGGACTCTTGTAAGTGTGTATTAAATAAATATTGACATATGTGTTTGAAATTATTTAATTACAAGTGTTAAAGAAATAATAAGCATTTGTAGGCCTACATAGTTGTATTCTGAGCTGCCCAACTATGGTCCATTCATATATTCATGCTTGAAAGCATGAATAGACTATAGCTGGAGCTGTAATTATTCGTAAATCAATACATTCAGTTTATAATTTAAGGGTAGAAACATAATCTAGCACAGAAATAATAAAAACAAATGAAAGTACATTGATTCTTTTTGTCATTACATACTGCATAAACACATATAAACAAGTGAAATCTGAGAGTCATTTTTCTGAAATTATGAAGAACTACACTCGCCGGCAAAAAAAACCGGGCCACCTAAAGTTTCTCTTTTTTATAGATATATATATATATTAATTTGTCCTACAGAATTTATCTGTAATACTGACACTTAATATTTTATATATTTTTAATATTTAAGGGAAACATCGAAGGAGGAAGGTTCGATCCGGTGCTGTGGATTGAATTCGGCGTAGCTCAGTGGTCAGAGCGCTTGGTACGTAGAACCAAGGACCCGGGTTCGATCCCCGGCGCCGGAGCGAATTTTTCTCCTAAAATATTAAGTTTCTCTTTTTTATTTTATGAGGTGGGAATCAGAAAACCAATTATAAAACGAAGAAAACATTGCTTCCCAGAAAACAAACTCTTTTTGTTATGAATGATATATTATTTAAGGAAAACATCTGATAAAAGATCACAAATCAAATCAACAACTTTATTGTCAGATCTTATGGATTACAGTAATGACAGCGATCGAGACAGAACATATACTCCAGGATCAGAAAGTGAAAGCAATCTAGAGAAAATAATACATATAACAAGGGAAAAAAATCAGTTATTATTAACAAGTCTCCCATGATGGTTCAGTTCTTCAACAAGATCACATTTTAAAAATTGTTCCCCCAAACTGTAGTGACACGTCTCCTTCATAAGATGAAGTTGGGCTTTCTTCTACGAGCAATGACAATGCTAAAGTGCTTGGGCAAAAGCAGTGTGCATAGAATGAACACTTCATCAAATATTGGGCCATCAAACGTCTTTAATGGAAAGGAAGTACATGCAAGGATGCAAGGAAAATGAAATCACTCAATGCATTCTGGTTCTCAAAACTATTAGATTTCTTTTTCATAATGCTGGGGGCTTTGATACTCATGATATAAAGAGATTTGCATTTGTCGCAAAGTATGTCACCAGAAAGAAAGTAAATATAATCATTAAACTTAGAAAGGAAAATGGTTTAAAAATAAAAGAATGTTAACCACGATTACAGTTTTGATATCAATTGTAAGAGAATACCTATATTCAAAAACCTGTTTTCTCAGGACATTGATTAACACAAGAAATTTGTTAGATATGTCATTCAGAATAAAGGCCAAGCATACTGAAACACCTCACAGCAACAGACATGGAAAACATACCTTAAAACACAAGAATAGTGAGGAAGAATTTTATTAAGTGAAGTGCAGTTGTGTAATTTATTTACTGAAGATAGGCAGGCTAGATTCTTAGAATTGATACAAATAAATAAATAAATGCAGATAAATACAAAATAAAAATATGGAAAAAAAACTGAGATAGATTTGAGGATGGAATGAACAGTAAGAACTCATATTTTTGTCTTTCCTTTTTTATGAAATTCATTTTAACAAATCCCCCGTTATTTAAGTACTGAAGGTTTTCAGATTATGATGTCTGATCAGGAATTTGCTGGGGAAAAAAAAAAAAACATTCTTCGTTTCCCATGCCAGCCGCACACAATGGAGAGTCTTTATTTATCCGCACTCCAATCCCCGTGAAATTTTTCTTCTGCTTCGAGACTGATGTAGCTATAAATACTGTATTCATGGTAATCTACAAACATTATAAGGCATGAATAATTTCAAGGGAAAAATTGTTCGGGGCCGAGTATCGATCCCGGGAACCTTCGCTTAGCGCACGAATGCTCTACCAACTGAGCTACCTCAGGAACTATACACCACACCGTCACAATTCTTCCCTTCGTGCGTTAAGCGAAGCGTCCCGGGATTGTACCCGGCCCCGGAATAATTTTTGCCTTGAAATTATTCAATCCTGCTTCACAGGGATCTTCTACCTGAAACATAAGGCATGCTTGAGCTGCAGTCCGTGGTGAAAGAGAGGACCACACTGGATACAGTTCTGTGAAAGAAGCAAGAGTTTTCCGGGAATTTGTAGACTATTTTATGAACTGTATATCTACGTCTGTTAAGTGGATCAACACCAGGAGAGCGTTCCCAAAATACTCTACGAAACTGAGCACGTGATTCATTTTTTATAATGTTGCAACAAATTAAATCCTTTCTTCTGTACGAAATTTCTGCACCACGGCTCGCGCACTTGCAATTCAAGAGAATTGAACATCGCTTCTCGACTGCCGTGTGTTGTCTGTACATCACCCTGAATACAGTAGCACAAGAGAAATGTCGACAGCTTCTTTGTAAAAGTCAGCAATGTTAGGCACGTACACAATTTTAATTTGCAAAGTAATGGCAGTCGTCCCTTCATGCGATTTATATTGATGCATAAGAAAGTCGCAAGTCGCACGTCGCGCGGGGACTGGAGTGCGGATAAAATGAGGGCTCTGCATTAACGACGTCAATTTTCTCAATTCGCTCCCTGCCATCCATATGCCTAAGTTATTAACAAGTGTACAATGTTCAACATTTGACCCACAGTTCTCTTCGCGTTCTCGGCAGAAACTCAACAGCTGACCAAAACTGTGACAGATGAAGTTGCGCGTCTTGAGCTACCTAGGCTAAATGACGTGGTGTATAGTAAACGTAGGCATTTTTCTAAATTTACCATTTCTTAGGTTGCACAATTAAGAAAACTGCAAATTATGAGCTATTATTTGCTTAAGCGTAAACGAGATGGACAACGAAAGCATAACTAAAATATTAATGCAATTTAAATTGCACCGTGGACGAGTACCTCTGTGCACAGCCTCATAGAATGAAATCCGTTCCGAGATGCGATGCGGGCGGACCAGCGCGCCACGATATTGATCGCCGAGCTCGTGTGGATATCCTGCTTTTCCTCAGTTAGCTTATCACCTGCAACATTTCACGTCGAACGAAATGTGTGTCATATTGCCAAATGGAAGGCACTGTTATCTCCTGTTTGTAGGGATTCAAGAATGAAAAGAGAGTAATTACATATTGCATCCACGAGCCTTTTCTAGTTACCATCAAGCCCCGGGTTGTATAAATTTTAAAAAACTAAAGTAGGTTTTTGAATCAATGTTTTAGGATTTTCAGTCTTCTGTTTAGAATTTATAGGTTTTCACGGGATAAACTTAAATATAAGCAATATACTATTAATATATTCCAATACTATTAGACTTGTATTAAAATATTCGTCATTGTAACATTCTAAGTCTGAAAAAAAGCCTGATTCTCGTGGTGATGATGAAGTGTCTTATGGAACAATTTACCAATGTTTAAGAGTGTATTATGTTTGCATCACTGTATCTTTATTAAATTATTACATCCGCAAACCACTCATTTAATTAACTTTGCCTTTCAACGTAAGGCTAGTAGGGGGCAGGCCATCATCTAGTAACGTCCACAACTGTGGAGTAACGGTTAGCGTGTCTGGCCGCGAAACCAGGTGGCCCGGGTTCGATTCCCGGTGGGGACAAGTTACCTGGTTGAGATTTTTCTGGGGTTTTCCCTCAAACCAATATGAGCAAATATTGGATAACTTTCGGTATTGGACCCTGGACTCGTTTCACCGGCATTATCACCTTCATGTCATTGAGATGCTAAATAACCTACTAAAATAAATAAAAAAAATCATCTAGTAACTAACTAGCTGCAATGTTCGTGCAATCTTCCTTCAGGCTTCGGGTTCGAGCATGCAATTGCCCTCACAGAGGACCACTGTACTGGAAAGTCTACAGCCCTTTGCCGGATTTGACCGCACGAACTTCGGGCCCGGAGGCAAGCACGGTGCAACTGTTCCATCAAGTTCCATGCCAAAAATTAAAACAGTGAAGTTCGTGGGATCAAATCCTTAAACTTGTCCTACAGAACAAAATCACCAATATTTGTTTTTTACATGCTTTCTCAGTTGCAGTGGACCACTTCATGAGGATTTATATTTAGGCGTGATCACTTTAATTTAGAATTTAGCTTATGACATCCCTTGAGGGCTAAGGCCTCCTGCACGTAGGCAGGGTAGCTCTGAGAGTGTTCGACCTTGTTCATCGGCTCTCGTGTTGGGTATGAAGCACTGTCACTGTTCACTGCTTCTGTCGCGCACTTTGCATCATTTCACTATTCATATATTCATTCGCGTTGCTGCTGGCACTTTAGAACACATTTCACTTTTCACCGATTGACGTTTCTTTCGACAGTGTTTTTCACGATGATCTGCTTCTTGCACGCCTCGTCCACTGCTTTCCCACTCTCTGTGTGAATATATCCCCCCATCTCGTTCTCTGTCTTCTTGCACTCCACTTCCCGGTCCTGGGGTCCCACATGGTCACTCTGTATGTCCACTGGGTGTCGCGCAACCTAGCTACGTGGCCTCCCCATTTTCATTTGAGTTCGTCTGCAACCTGTACTGCGTCTTACATGCCCGTGTTCTTCCTGAGGTCGACATTACGGATTCGATCTTTTAGCGTCACTTGCATTACTTTTCGTTCCATTGTCTCTGGCAGACTTGTACCGTCTGTCTCAGCTTCTCGTTTGACAGCCATAAAGTAGCACGGGAACACCCACTTTCAGGCTTTTCTTCGGGGATGTGTCAGTCAGTATGAACTTCAAGCTCCAGAATTTTCTCCAAGCTTGTCCTGTTCTCCTTTTAATTTCTTTATCGCTGTGCATGTAGAAAGATATATTTTGCCCTAGGTAGATGTATTCTGAGACATATTCAAAGATGTAGCCTAAAGGTCAAATATAATGAATTAGGTCATTTTTGGATCCTATAAAATTTAAGTGTGTTATTCGTTGCTGCACAAAACAGAAAAGAAAAGTGATATTTCAAGAGCAACAAGATAGCAACAGAATAGGTTAGAACCTAAGAATTCAGGGCTTGGTTATAATTATAGTAAAGTAATGGTAAAGTCAACCCCATGACAGACCAAATGGGCCTAGAGGGTGGCAAGGGGTTAAGGCTCCCACCTCTGTCACACAACCAAGGACAGAACACGACCAATGGCGCTTGACTTCGGTGATCGGAGGAGAAGCGGTATTTTTAAACATGGAATGATCGTTCCGGTTTTAATTACGTGTGTTTCCTTTTCTGCGATAGGTACCGGTATCAAATTCTTCGATCAGTCCTTTATTTTAATATTTGAATATGATATTCACCTCGGTTATCTGAGCGAAAGTTTGAATTAAACGTCACACGCTTTGGCGTTGTTTATTTCTTATCGTTTGTAAAACAGGGAAATAATAAATTTAAAACTTCCCTCCACAAACGCTTTAAAATATGCATTTCATTAAAAAGCAAACAGAGGTATTCGTTCACGGTGCAATTTAAATTGCATTAACATTTTAGTTATGCTTTCGTTGTCCATCTCGTTTACGCATAAGTAAATAATATCTAATAATTTGCAGTTTTCTTAGTTGTGCAACCTAAGAAATGAAGGGTACACGGGAAAAACGAACAATGTCACATTTCCATTAAGGGTGAGATAATTATCTATTTCAGTATATTACTGCAAAATTTATTGGTGTTTCTATTTGAAATGAAGAAAGTGATTAGTGTATCCGTGGTTTTAATTCTCCTTTACCACTTCTGGTAAAAATAACACTAAAGTCTGTAGTAATAAAGAGAATTAGATAACGATATCACCCTTAAAGGAATTGTGACATTGTTCGTTTTTCCCGTGTACCCTTCAAATGGTAAGATTAGAAAAATGCCTACGTTTACTATACACCACGTCATTTAGCCTAGGTAGCTCAAGACGCACAACTTCATCTGTCACAGTTTTGGTCAGCTGTTGAGTTTCTGCCGAGAACGCGAAGAGAACTGTGGGTCAAATGTTGAACATTGTACACTTGTTAATAACTTAGGCATATGGATGGCAGGGAGCGAATTGAGAAAATTGACGTCGTTAATGCAGAGCCCTCATTTTATCCGCACTCCAGTCCCCGCGCGACGTGCGACTTGCGACTTTCTTATGCATCAATATAAATCGCATGAAGGGACGACTGCCATTACTTTGCAAATTAAAATTGTGTACGTGCCTAACATTGCTGACCTTTACAAAGAAGCTGTCGACATTTCTCTTGTGCTACTGTATTCAGGGTGATGTACAGACAACACACTGCAGTCGAGAAGCGATGTTCAGTTCTCTTGAATTGCAAGTGCGCGAGCCGTGGTGCAGAAATTTCGTACAGAAGAAAGGATTTAATTTGTTGCAACATTATAAAAAATGAATCACGTGCTCAGTTTCGTAGAGTATTTTGGGAACGCTTTCCTGGTGTTGATCCACTTAACAGACGTAGATATACAGTTCATAAAATAGTCTACAAATTCAAAACTAGAGAAACGGTATTGGATAAGAAAAGAATCGAAGACTTCACCTTTTAACAGAAGAAAAGCATGGTGTTTTATTAGGACTTTTTCCAAGACAGTCTCCAAGGACGAGTCAAGAATGGTATGGGCCCCCGACGAAAGTAATAATTGGGTCTCTTGAGTAAAAAATAATAACAGCAACAATAATAATAGCAATAGGTATAATAACAACAATTAATCTCTTTCGTGAACACAGGGACGCACTTCACTCACTGTCACATCACATTCACTTAAAAACTAATCTCTAGAGAGGAACTTTTCGGCTCTTTGATGAGGTAAAATTGTGAATTGAATCTTCAAATCGAAAATGTAATTTATGTTTAGCTAACGACGCTCGCAACTGCCGAAGTTATAGCAACGTTGCCGGTGTGCCGGAATTTTGTCCCGCAAGAGTTATTTTACATGCCAGCAAATCTACTGACATAATCCTGTCGCTTTAAGCACACTTAAATGCCATCGACCTGAGCCGGGATCGAACCCACAACTTCGGGCACAGAAGGCCAGCACTCTACCGACTGCGACACCCAGTCCGTCTCTTCAAATCAATATCTGCCAAAATTTCGTGTTCACTACTAATTAAATTTAAGTAATATAAGCGTGGTTGTGCCATGCGATTTCTTAATAATATCATCGTTTATTAATGTTATCTTGGAAAATGAAAGTTCTGCATATAGGCCTACATTGGTTACAAAAATTTGTCAAACTCTCATAGAAATTTCGAACTCCAAGTTGAGAAGCTAATAATGTCATTTTATATCTTATTATTTCCAATATCATATGTAATATATGAAGAGTCCACTGCAAGAATGATGGATGTCACTTTCTTGTCGAAAATGAACCAAGACTGTCAATGCATAGCTTAAGACATACATAGTTATATGGCATTAACACTGATAGTCATTGTCCAGTACCGTAGAAGACAGTAAAGTCGATCAAAATTTTGCAATTTTTTAATGATATTGATGTTATGCAATGGAGCGAAATTCCTCAGAAAATGTCATTTTGTCGTCATATCCTTCACTTATGAAGACACATTACAAGAATTGAATTACGATCTATAAAAGACTGTTTTTTTATTTGACTTGTGATCGAAGTTACCTGCTAAATGGGGTAAAGATGATTGCCATTGAATTTTTAGTTTAAGATCGATTTTAAAATATTGCGGAGTAAAGTCGATCACTGTTTATATTTAAAAAAAACAAAGTAAGTGTATTACATATATTTCATTTGTTATAAGGGGTGTAAAAACAATAATAATCTTCAATATATGCCTATAGCATTATATAGTGTATCTTTTGTTACTGTGATCATACTATTCGATACAATTAGGCCTATAGGTCTCCACTGTACAATCGTCACTATGATTGCCAACTTATAAAACATAAAAACAAATTTTAATACTTCACATACCAACAAACAAGGATTTAAGAATTCAAAATTTACATAGAAATACCATTCTTCAATTATAATCTAAAATGCAATTCAACATTGCTTAGGTTTATATCAGATGTTATTTGAAATCTTCCCCTCCTCATGTCACTTTAGAAACTACGTTGTTCCCATAGTCAGGTACAGAGGGATGTACAAAATATGTTCCTTTGGCAGTGCTTCTCTTACACAAGAAATTCACAATAATTTCGTCTTCCTCTTTCCCCACTATCCCATCAATATAAGCTATACTATGACACTTTTCTGTTTATAAGTGTTAGTTGGAGATATTTCGGTGAACAATTTATTCTTCCTGCTGGTCCTATCTGTTTCGAGTAGGTCGATGGCATGATCGACTTAACCCTACAAAGGTACAAGTTTTCTTATAATAATAAGTTTCAATACTAATATTCACGAACTGCAAAACTATTATTTCAGGATACAATCTCAACGAAAAGTACTTACATATACTTCCTGTCTCCTTTCACTGCTGACTATAATTTAGAGTTTGTAAGACCTTGTTTTCGTTTAAGAGAAAAAGTTGAAAATAACAATTTTCACTTCAACGGTAATTACACAGTGTTCCCATTGTTGGCATGCGCAGGCTTTTTGTTGTCCCTCTCACTTACATTTGCAATGTCAGGCAATGAAGTCAGCATAACAAAATTTTAACAAATAACTGAGAAAATATATAATTTTCAATAAAAATCGCAAATGATCGATTTTACACCCACTGATTGACTTTACCCACTTCTACGGTAATGATCGGAAAATCACAGTTAAGCTTTGAGCGCTAAGCATTTCAAACTTTCAATTGTTTCTCCTGCAAAATGTATTCCAAATGACATCCATCATTCTTGCAGTGGACTCTTCATATATTTTTTGCGAGTGAAACTGAAATAGTTAATTAGTATCGAAATTTTCTTAATACTTTTTTCTCGTTTTTTTAGCATTCTTTCACATGTCACAACTACAGAATACGCCATTACTGATGATATAATTTAGCAGGGTAAAGTGTTAAACTGTGAAATGAAATTTAATAACTTTGTAGACTTACCGTCACGATCTATGTTCGAAATTCGAATGAATACTCTCGGATGTTATGCAGCATGTACCATTCCATGGTGAAATTCAATTGTTAAAAAGTTAATGAAACTTTATTAAACGTAATCGTATAACAATACTCCGGTCTGTAATAGGATATGAAAATAGTTATTGATAGACCTAGATGAATAATTTTAATGGCTCCATTGTTATGTCATTTGTAATGGTTATAAGATGAGAGAGAAAGTACATGCGAAAGAATTGGAGAAAATAAGCCTATTTGAGAGAGACAGAGAAAGATGCGGCTGAGATATAGCGACAGAAATGCTAGTAAGGAGGACAGGGAGGCAGCAGCAATATCGTTCAATTAGGCTGTTGTTATTGTCGAGGCCACAGGCACTGAAAATCTCTTAGCCCGACAGTACAGAAACCTTGTGCAAGGACCAGCAGAGGAGAATACAGTTTCTTGGGTCCGTAAATTTCGGAAATTTAAACCCGAAATTGGTATTTTTCAGTGGCGATGCGTGTTTCATGGTTTCACGTGCATGGCCAAGTGAACAAAAAAATAATCGGTTCCGGTCAACATTTACGGCAATTCAAGAACCATGCACCGATCTTCTCTACCTTCGGGTAAAGTTCGGAGTGTGAGTGCGACTAGAATAATTAATCTTATTTGTTTTCCGAAGCAATTAATTTTGCCTGGTACGTGTACGTAATTTTGGAACAGTTTTTCCTCAGTTGACTGAAGGAGAAGGAATGCAGACGTAGCTATAGCTCATTGTGTGCGATTGTGGCCTGCTCGATTCCTGCGATTTGTATGTGTAAAATACTTCAAAATATAACCAAACTATAAACTTCCAGACATCACTATAACCAAAACAAATAACAGACACGAATTCAAGATACAACCACAACACATGTACACAATTCATCAAACCATCCCATACAACATAGACATGCAGTTTCCGTACAATGACACACAGATTAATTAATATACCGATGAACAATGATAACTACTGAAAAACTAAACACAATATGATATATAGCACAAGACAACGGATATAACCCTAACATGATAGACTCACTAATAAAAAAGGCAAAACAAAAACAGAACAAACTAACACAAACACCGCGTGAGAATAAATACATAACATTAACATATCACAATACCAATAAATACAAAATCGCAACTTTAATCAGAAAACTAAAATACAAGATAGCATATAAAACAAATAATACAACACAGAAATATCTAAATAATAACAGCAAACATACAAATAAATATAATTCAACTGGTGTTTACAAACTGAAATGCAAGAGCTGTCCACATTTTTACATAGGACAGACAGGCAGATCCTTTCAAACAAGATATAATGAACACATTAAAGCTATAACCAAACCCTACATCACATCAAATTACGCAGAACATATTATCAACAATAATCACTACACTCATACAGAAACAGATATGTAAATTCTACACATAACACCAAAAAGTCCATAGTTAAATATGCAGTAACACACACAACATATACTTAATACACAATTACAGTTAAATACCCACACATTATTCCATATCATAATACATAACACAAAAAAACCACCCCCACCATAAGAGCAACACACGCCCACCCTTACAACTGACGAATGCAAATGGCAGAATTCAAGATCAGAAGGAACAATAGTAGTTCGTAGGACACTGAAGATGACGCAGCAGAAACATGATAAGTCCATTTTTATTAATTTTAGGATTATGATGGCAGCTGATGGCTGAATGTGAGTATTTTTATGTCATAATGAAACTGGGGAAACATCTGACAAGTCAGAATATATAGAGATTTGTAATATGACTGTACAGGGAAATAACTTGTCAAGTCCAGGTGCAACAGAGTAAGAAATTGAAAGTCCAAGAAAAGTGCCTAGTTTTCTTGTCTTACATTGGCTGCAACTGTCATTATGCCCCAAATTTGGTTAGTTGGTGTCAAGGTTATGTGGACTTAGTTTTTATTGTCACTGTTTGGCGAATCTGAAGTCAGTGTTAGGCCTATATTTTTACAGCGTTTTGTGTGATTGTGGCCGTTAGGTAACACAGTGAACAGTTTAGAAGATCTACAAGAGGAATCAACTCGTGGCCTAGGCCAGCCGTCGGCAAATTTGTACTCACGATGACATCACTGAACGCAAGCCGCAATACATAAGATGTAATATCAATCCAGGAGTATAGAGCACTCCGTTCGGATCCAGTGGCGGACTCTCAACACAAGCATCTGACGTAGACTACACAACATTGATTTATAGATGGAGAGATTATATTTTATTTCACCTTTATTTTAACTGTGCTCAACAATCTAGGAAAATACGTCCCAATTTGCCACTCTTAATACAACTCGTAAATTTTCGTCTGCTACTCAGAATCTTTGTTTAGATATTACAAGTTTTCGTTCAGAAAACAAGTGTTTCGAAATACAATTGAATATAGAACCAAACATAACAGCTATGTAGGGAGACCTATGATAGGACTGTGGAGAGTCTAACTAGTGTGGTGTGTTATACAATGACAACGTTTTATGTCCAGCTCTCTTAATAAAACGTTACTCCACGTAGTAGACTTTTTAAAGTCCCGCATGTCACTGCAGACACAAGTTGCTTTATGTTCAGATAAATTTATTCTATATATTTTCTTTATGCTTCGAATAACTTCTCTCCTGTTGTATTTCCTTTAATGCAATGACATCGAGCAAATATTCTTATACAGAGGGATCCTTCGTAACTCCGCGGGTGAACATTACCAATTCTACTGTATCAATATCTGTGTTTCCAACTAAAGCGAGAGATTAGACCACCGTTTAATGCATCTTTGATTATATTTCTCGTTGAACTAGTGTTTCAATATCCCTTATCCTCCTTTGTATTGTCCGTGTGGATAATTTCATTTTTAGTATGCTGGTTGAATGCCAGTTCGGTCCTCGGGGCTGCAGATAAACACCCACTGTAACACCTATAGACGGAATACATTCTTAGCATACTGAATCCATATAGGCTGATGGAAGAAGAAATTTAACAACGCATATATGTATTGTAGTCTTTCTGCATCGATATTGATCCTTTACGCACACAACCCCCAGAAGGTAGAGATGGGATGAATGAGAAAATTTGCTAGTAGCTTTTCAGCCCTGCATACAACGGTCAAAAGAGATCGTATAATATATCTCCTCCGACTGTAGCATGACCATCCCTGTATCCTATATCATGTATACTGAGTTTGAGTGGAAGAGAAGGCTTCACGGCCTTAACACTGCCAGAAAAAATAAAGTATTATTATTATTATTATTATTATTATTATTATTATTATTATTATTTGTATTATTATTATTTGAATTATTATTATTATTTTCGCCAAGAGGCATCATCTGTGTAGAGTGGGCTGAACGTAAGCATCGCATCCGTTAACGAGTAAAATAGGATATTTATCAACTCCGCCGTTCCTTGCGTCGCGTCGCCTCTGCCCACTTGCAGATTGTAAATAAACTGCGGTCTGCGCCTTCACATTAAGCAATTCCGTGTTGCTCGACCTAATTTGGTTAGTTCAGGCTTCGAGTGGAACAGTGTCCAATCCGTTGAAAGATACGGGATGAAGGACGTGGCACTCTACGTCTCTATCGATCCCAGAGGAGAAGGCATCTTCATTGTGCACGAGGGGTGTGGGATAGTACAACTGACGCCCGTCACACTGTTATCCCCCTCTTTAAAAAAACACGTCCTTCGGAAGCCCGCGAGTTGGCGTGTTTTGAGCGTACAAGTGCTTGCGGCTCTTTCCGTGTGCTTTCATTGGTTTGGCATGTTGCAGCTTCGACTTCAGCAGAATAACTCTCAGAACGACCATGTCTAAATACGAGGTGCATCCAGAAAGTAAGTTTCCCTGTTAAAAAAAAAAGAACACACACTTTCAGGAAAACATTTATTGGCAACAGATAAAGCAATGTTTCAGCTATTTTTCAACATAGCCACCATCAGAATTGAGACATTTGTCGTAACGTGGGATCAACTTTTGTATCCCTCTGTCGTAGAACTCTCCCGCCTGTGAATGGAACCAGCGTGTGACAGACGTCTTCAGCTCTTCGACGTTGCCAAAATGCTCATCGGAGGACAGGAATTTCTTGAGGTGCAAGAAAACTTGAAAATCGCTGGGAGCAAGATCAGGACAGTAGGGTGGATGATCAAACAACTCCCAGCCAAATTCCGTCAAAACAGCTACTGTGCGCCGAGCCATATGTGGACGAGCATTGTCACGGAGGAGCACAACACCTGCAGTATGCATTCCACGCCTCTTGTTTTGAATGGCACGTCGCAATTTTCGCAGTGTTTCACAGTAACGGTCAGCGTTCACTGTTTCACCTCTTGGAAGGAAGTCAATGAGCAGAATGCCCTTCCTGTCCCAGAACACCGTGCACATCACATTCCGTACCGACAGCATCTGTTTGAATTTCGTCCTGACCGGAGATCCACTATGCCGCCAATGCATTGACTGCTGCTTGGTTTCCGGGTTGAAGTGCGAAATCCAAGTCTCATCGCCCGTGACGATCCTGTCATGGAACTCGTCGCCGTCATCGTGATACCGTTGCAGAAATGTCCTAAACGTTGCATTTTGTGTTCGGGTGTCAAGTTTTTCGGCACCCACCTGGCACACACTTTTTTGAACAGCAGGTGCTTAGTGACAATCTCATGCAACAAGGATCGCGATATCTGCGGAAAGTGGCTGCTCAGCTCCGTAATCATGAAGCGACTGTGCACTGCCGCACCTTCTCAACACGATCATCATTGATGAGGGACGGTCGCCCACTGCGCTCTTCATCATGGACACTTTGACGACCTTCGAAAAACTGCCTACACCAGCGACGCACCATCTGCTTACTCATGATGTTCAGCCCATAGACCTGACAGAGCTGCCGATGAATTTCAATTGGCGCAATGCTTTGTGCATTAAAGAACTTTATCACCGACCGAACCTCGTAGGCGGCGGGAGAAGGAATAAGAGCTTCCATTTCGGACCACTGCTGCCACGCTATTGGCACCAGGCGGGACCTGTCCGGGTGGCATATGATTGATACGTCATAGATCTGTTACGCATGCGCAATTGACACGGCTAATTACGTTTACTTTCAAGGGGAAAAATCGGGAAACTTACTTTCTGGATGCTCCTCGTATATTCACAAAGAGATGGTACGTCTATGGCAGCAGTGATTAATTTCGATGATAAATTGAGTTGCAATTAATCTGTTATTGTACAAAGTTCATAAGCTGCACGGTAGGTATGCTGCTCTTTCCCTTATCAAAGCTGGGCACTCTCCTAGTTCGAGATCCATGATTTTTAAGATCTGCACGAAAAGTAATTATTGAGGTATAAAAAAATTAATGCAAAATTACAACAATATAAAATGAATTTAATGCAGAACTGAGATTTGATAGACTTGAGTAGCCATAACCATTCAGGATACGGAATGTTACAACTGGTTTCTTGAGTGGTAGGTTTCTTATAGCATTTTCCGGGAAGTGAATAATGAAGTTCACGTCTTGCTTTCCTTATTGGTTCTGTAATTTCTTAATATTTCTTGCTTGAATTTCCTGTTAATGCAAGGTTTGCCGAAAATAAATTTGATGTCTGTTTCTGCTCCCTCTTGGCTGCTTCATTTTCACGAGTTCCATAGTGAGAGGAACTCATAGCAACTTCATCTGTCTTTTCTGATTTTGGAGTACACACAATGAATTTCGAAAGGCTTCTAGACTGGAATAATTAATGGCTTGGGGTGAAGCTATAGCTTGTAGTACTGTCTGCGAGTAACACAGAATAACTGCACTTTCAAATATATTCCTGCTGCAATATAATTTCCTTTCAAGGCCACTCTTATTACCTCAATTTATTCGTCCAAATTCTTCCAGTTTACGATAGAAATCATGCAAATGATTTTGTCTTATTCTCTGTTTAGTATGCAGAGAAAATGAAATTGCCAACGCGTGAGAAAAACAGGGCTTCAGTTTTCAAATTTTTGCGCAGTATTTCACCTGATTTTTTGGCTAATATCGAAGTCTGTTTGCGCCAAAGAGTTTGTAATACTTACTAGAGACACATACCCGTGAGTGGCAGACAAGGAAAATGTCACAAATTGAATCGGCTAGCATCCGCCATTAAAGGGAGTGTTTGCGGCGCGAAATTCGAAAACGGTACCACAATACATTGATGTAGCCTGGCGATAGACACTGTTTTAAACATCTTTTACCAAGGATAGATCGTGATGAAATCAATATATGAATGGCAGAGGAGCGCTGTATTTATTGAAATATTATATGATTCATCTCTGACGATATTATAAAAAATAATTAAATCACCTATATATACTCGGGATAAGTAAGTGAAATATTGAATAATGGCAATGCCAACATGAATAACTATTGTCAGTATTACCAGTATTGTTTAAGGCCACAATAATAGATATCTACTGTAATATTTAAAATAATCTATACATTTGTCCTTTCATGCAAAGGAAAAGGAAGGTATATGGTGCTTAGAAAATGTTTAGTGGTGAAATATGAGATCATCAAAATTCTGGAACCACTGATTTAAAACATTGTAAGAATAAATTTTTGTCATCATAATCTATTAATTTTATAGTTGATGACCACCAGGTTAGAAGTCAGTACAGGCTTTTTAATGCAGCAGTAGTAGTAGTAGGTCTAGTAGTAGTGATATAATAGTAGGCCTAATAGTAGTAGTAACAGTAGGCCTAGTAGTAGTGATATAATAGAGACCTAGTAGTAGTAGTAGTAGTAGTAGTAGTAGTAGTAGTAGTAGTAGTAGTAGTAGTAGTAGTAGGCCAAGTAGTAGTAGCAGCGGTATTAGTAGGCCTAGTAGTGATGGTAATAGTAGGCCTAGTATTGGTGGTATTAGTATGCCTAGTAGGGTAGTAGTGGTGGCAAGGCAAGTTGTGGTAGTGGTGGTGGTAATAAATTGGTTGTCATCGGCTATACTTTCAACAATAAACTAGAAGTACATACTGTACAATACGGGAACATATATGATATCATTTATTCTGAAACAAAACAGTTTTATACAGATGCTGTCTGAGGATTTTCTTGTGCACTTTGCTATTATAATCCATTGTAATATGATGGCACCTAACCCTTACATACATTGTTGAAATAAACCGTATAAACCTGATTAATGTGTTTCTGGAAAAGCTTTATCCAAGAAATGTTCCGACATTCTGTAAACACATTCAAAGGATGAACTGCATTTAGAACATTCTTCCAAATATTAAGAGATGCATGCTTTCCTGGGCATCCTACAATAGTAGGCTATGTTAGAACAATAATTAGCGGCGCACTATTTCACCATTTTCTTATTATTTCCCTTCAAGTGTACTTATATTTATTCATATTCTTGAAATAAGCATGAACTACTCGCACTCCCGGTGAAGCATCAACTCCCTTTAATGGCGGCCAAACAGCGGTTCAATTTTGTACGCGAAACTAGCGCCGTTGGTGTCTCTAGTTATATATTACAAACTCTTTGGTTTGCGCCTATTGCGTTTAATCGCACACACGTTGAGCATCGGTGTGAATTTCTGTTCTGTAGGCGAATGTTGTAAACCAGCCGTCGGCAAATTTGTACTCACGATGACATCACTGGACGAATAGTATCTCGACCACAAACCACCTGCGGCAACAATTGCCCTCATTCTGCGCGGCACTTCTAAATGAAGTGTTTAAAATGTTGATTCTCAAGTTTATGGACCGGAATATTCGCACATATCAGCATAGGTGACAATAAAAAGTGGACTGATCCGAAATGTAATCGGTAAACAATTTCAGATGTTCGATATGTTTTTCAGAGTCACAATGTGTTTGTAAATCACTGCATTTGTTAACTTTTATGTCTATCTTACATACTTTACATCATAATTAAAGATGGAACAATTCCTTCGTAAAATAGATATCAACATAATTATGATGCCAGTTAGGATACATGACGTCAGGGGGAGGAAGGTATATTCGGTAAGTGTACAGTCTCGTTTCTGTAACAGTATTGAAGTGTCTTTCTAAGTGAATAGTGTAGTAGATAATGAGTGAAGTTACTTATCTTACGTTTTCATTACTTTATATATTAAGTCATTCTGATATATGTAGGCTTTAATTGAATTGTACAATCCATAGACGACTACCAATAGTAACAACTTTATATTGGTTCTATGGAGCGCTCAGATCACAAGGGAATCAAGTCACAAAAATAAACTTTTCAGAAAATTAGACCTAAAGTTTTTCTTGTATAGTTAATTATCCATTAAAGTTGAGTGTGACTTTAAACATCTGCACCATTGCAAACATTGTGAGGACATGATTCTTTTATGTTCTGAAAGTAGCCTCATCTACGGTATGTAGCCTACACTTAACGGGAAAAAGAATGGGCCGACTCTTGGTCAATAGAAATGCTAAGTTCTATCGCGCGGTTCACTCGTGTAAACGTACTGCGCATCAAGGCATTGCTGTGGTGTCTCTTCTTCGAAAGTCGTCCGTCTACAATGTACTCACCCTTACGAGCTGCGTGTGGCCTAGTGGTAAGATGTCTGACATCCGTGAATGAGGTTGTGAGTTCGCTTCCCGTTACGTTACAATTATTTTTTTTAATTTTAGTTTTACGTAAATTAATTTCTTGGTTTAAATGTGAAATGGCATTTGTTAATAAACTTCGTTATGCCTGCCTTGTAAAAATATTTATTTTTTATTTTATTGGGTTATTTTACGACGCTGTATCAACATCTAGGTTATTTAGCGTCTGAATGAAATGAAGGTGATAATGCCGGTGAAATGAGTCCGGGGTCCAGCACCGAAAGTTACCCAGCATTTGCTCGTACTGGGTTGAGGGAAAACCCCGGAAAAAACCTCAACCAGGTAACTTGCCCCGACCGGGATTCGAACCCGGGCCACCTGATTTCGCGGCCAAACGCGCTGACCGTTACTCCACAGGTGTGGACTGTAAAAATATTACTGCCCATCACTTGTGGGCTATTAATAGGCGAGACCTGGTGTGTATAAACAAAAATACTTGTTTCACATCCTAGAAAACCGGACGCATATCAAACATGAATAAATAATTAAATAAACAAAAACAAACCATTTGTTAATATATTAACAAAAAGGCCTGTGGTGGGGAATAGTATCTCGTCCACAAAACACCTGCGGCAACAATTGCCCTCATTCTGCCCGGCATGGAGTTCACATGATTATGGAACAGGTCTAAATACATGACCACCTCCTCCCACGCATCTAGAACTCTGTCCCACAATTCGTCAGCTGTCCGAACGGGTGGTTGTTCTGCCCAATTAGAGCGTAGGATCCTTTTGACTCTAGCCTACAAATTTCAATCGGATTCATATCTGGTGATTTTGGAGGCCAGTCGACGCTTCCTAATAAACCATCTTTGAATTCGGTTGGCGGCGTGTACCGGGTGATTATCCTGCTGGAAGAAAAGTGTTCCTTCTGGATATCGTTTTCGGGCAGAAGGGATCATTACATTTTCCAAAATGTGTTCGTAGACATCTGCCGTAAACTGACGGTGGATGCGTTTCAGAAGTCCTGCCCCATCGTGTGAAATCCACCCCCAACACGCGACGCTCATGCGACCCGACCTGTTAAGTCGTCTCACGAAGCATTCATCGTATCGGTGGTCATCCATACTATAAACTAGGGCAGAACCATCGTTGCTACTGGAGACAATTACGTCGTAGGAGAAAATGACATTTCTCCAATCGAAGTCCTGTGGGACAGTGGCATACGCTAGACCTAGACGGTCCACGGCATGCTCCATAGGTCAAATGTTCTCTCCTCACTGCTCGACGAGACCGTATGCCACGCTCTCTAAAACGTCTCCAGGAAAGTTGGACACCATCTTGAGTTGAGGGGCAGTTCTAAACTTCAGCTTCGTTCAATAACATGGCGACCTCTTGCCTTGTAGTGATGCGCGACCGACCAGGATTGGGACGATTCACAACTTCGATAAACAATTTAGCCCACCGCTTAGTAGTTGGCAACGGGACTCCAATCTAAGCGGACCAGGGCAATGATTTGTCTCTCTGCCATCTTCAAGCGTAATGACGAGACAGAACGTTTTTTTAACAGACAGGAGTATTGCTTAGAAGAAAGAGGGAGGTATATTATTTATTAGAGTTTGGGTATATTCTAAGAGATATCGCCAGATAATTATAGCTTTGAGAGACATATATGATGGCAAATTTGTAATTTAAAGAAAAAGAAGAATGTAGGAGATTCGAACCTTGAGCTACTACTATCAACTCATTCAATAGACCAATGCCGTAACGACTTACGCTACTGTGACTGTTAATATCGTTTCGGCATAATACGTGGTTTTCCTGTTCATATTCGCTTCGGTTGATTTTTTATTTATTAATGTTATTATCATTTCAATCTTCAGCGGCCCTAAAGTATCTATAATCAGCCCTACATTCGATACCCAGGCCAACTGAAAGTTGGAATTTTAGGATTGGAAGATTGTAAGAATGAGAAGGGGTGGCCCGGAGGTTCTTCTCTATTGTGTTGTTCACTGCTAGGAAAGAGTTGTTGTTATCCGTCTTGGAATGTAAACGGTACAGGATGTTAACAAAAACAATAAATAGTTACGAAAAATGATGCAAAAAAAAAATAAATAAAATAAAAATATTCACTAACGTTGAAATAGGCATTTTTAGGCACTATAAAACCCTTTATTTATACCTATATTTCCATGACAAATGTAAATATTAAAGCTCAAGCCTGTATGTATCAAGGAATAAATAGGTTTTTGCCTAAATTCCGCTCTCTAGTCATAATATAAGTTACTGTATTTTCGTCCTTGACTGAAAAATAGTCATGTCAGAATTCTTTTACAAGAACAAGCAAAGTTCCAGATTTCATTGGCGGCATTTTAATACATCTTCACAATACCTTCGCTGGATCAAAACTGAACTCTTTACGAAAAGTTTTCTTTTTAAACAGAAAATAGACATGCTATGTCGAAACAACCTTTAAAATGTAGTAAACAATACAAAATCCGCACCCATAAACTTCAAATGAGCAGAACTCTTTCACGCGACGTCTTTCATTTTGTGTACGAACCTGAAAGTAAACAATTAACGTCATCCTATAGTCAGTGTTCTTGAATCTGCAGCCGTCTCTAGGCAATGTTTTGGTATCCAGACTTCGTTCCTTAGTCCTGTGTTTGGTTACCTAAAGCCTCCTAGTAGTATATCTTGACGTCATCCAACGCTGCTTGCGGTTTGCTGCTCAGTAAGCATACGAGCACGTCGTTAGGAAAGAACATGTGTCTCATCAGAAAGGAGGAGAATTTTTTCATTTAAAACGTTTACAGCCACTGATTGTAATGTGTAGAGATTCATAAAGCACTCTCTCATGTGTCTTATTTTAAACATATATTTGTGCTGACATTTATATTTTTTTATTTGTTAATTCCAATCTTTAGGTTGATCTAAAGTAACAAGATGCGTTTTACTTATTGTAAAGATCAGGAATAGACAAACTCCGACAGCCAGGTAGTCATTGTACTGTATGTGACGCCTGAATTGTTTACTGGGTTGAAACTTTCTTAAGACTTCCATTTCTTTTATGTCACTACGACTAATAGATAATGTTAAAAAAATCGGTTATAGGAAGAAATTCGAATGTGTTTTTTAAATCAATATTGTTGCATTTGTTACGCATCTCAAGATATTGTCCTATAGCTTCAGAGCGTCTCTGAGAGCGCGTGTTTGCAATGCATAGAATATAGATATTTAATATAGTTTAATATATTTCAGTAAATGTATCTTTATCTTAGTTCGAATGGTTTCCTCGTTTTATGTTTGGATGAAATGTGATGGCTCCTGAATGTAAAGGGGCTGTCTCCTCACTTTTTTTTCCGTCCATCTCTAGTAAAAACTGTCTTTATTGCATATAAGCTGCCTTTAAACATATACTTCGTTATTGTTGTTATTAAACCCAAGTGGTATTCCTGTTGTACATACACATGGTTCACTGCGGCCTGACCTGTTGACTTCTCCATACGAATCAATGTGATCGATGTAGGCGTTGCGGCATATTTCAAACTTATGAAGTACATTTTTATAATGTTTTATGTGTGTGGAAGGTTTCTTTTATAGTTTTATTCATATCAGCACAGACTTTTCCTAATACAAGCAAGATGATCTGCCTTACAGTGGTGTTGACCTCTGGTATAAGAGAGAAACTGCAGAAGAGTAGTTACGTTTGATACTGTAATATTTTATCGCCTCTCTTAAGATTTAGCCATTTTAGGAGCTCACGAGTTGGCCAGTGTCAAGAATGCTACTAACATAGACCTGGTAGGTTAATGAGGAAACATATGGTGCTATTACGTATTAAAAATAGAGACTCAATACAAAGTTAAGGTTATTGCAGTGAAGGTATTACAAAAGTGCTAAATGCTTATTACAAGTAGTGGTGCATTGTGCATGGATGATACACACGTGTGTGGCGGGAGTCAGCACATGCCCCTGCCCCTAATACGTTGCAGGCCATCTCTTTAGCTCGTAACTGTAATTTTGAATTGAGAACTTTTCAATATAGATAATGCGTGATATGTGATGCTTGCAGGAATTACACGCTTGCCAGTGTTGGAAGGCGAAATTAGCCACATCGAGATCCCTCGGCTGGCAACCAATTTGGGTATCACCATCGTTGGAGGCGCAGACACCGCACTCGTGAGTACAAATATGAAAATAATCGTTTTCTGGATTTTCTCGAAAATAGACGTTTTCAGCAATCCTGATACCGATATTTTGGAATTAGACGTGTGTTTGTTTGATATACAGCGATTTCTTCTGAACTTCTGGATGAATTTTCTTCATATTGAGAACAATTTATCTGGAGTGATACACATGAAATATAATAATATATAATACAAAAATTAAAGGGTCCTTATTTTAAATGAAAAGAAATAAAGTTTCACTTCATCAACCGTCTGACGATTTTCTTCTTGAATTTTTGTATTGTGCAGAATAAATTGACGAATCCCCTAGTATCGAAATTAATTACTGTAGGTAGTGTGTTCGTTGAAACTCCAGATATTAACATGAGGGAGACACCGGCGTGGCTCAGTCGGTTAAGGCGCTTGCCTGTCGGTCTGAAGTTGCGCTCGGGCGCGGGTTCGATCCCCGCTTGGGCTGATTACCTGGTTGGGTTTTTTCCGAGGTTTTTCCCAACCGTAAGGTGAATGTGAGGTAATCTATGGCGAATCCTCGGCCTCATCTCGCCAAATACCATCTCGATATCACCAGTTTTATCGGCGCTAAATAATAAAATATTTGATACAGCGTCGTTAAATAATTAAAAAAAATACTTCAGGGCAGTGACAACTCAGAGCTTATTTACCATCCATTGTAGACACACTATTTTGTTACGTGGAGGTGAACTGGCTGAATCCTAACCTTCAGGATTTAAAATTTAGAAGAAAGGAGTCTGAACATAGAACTAACATATTTTTACGTGCATCACCTTTGTATACTCAGTTTCTTTTAGTTGAAATTTTTTTAGAAATTCTGTGTAAATTTGCTGAAAGCTAATTCCATATAATTAATTATTTGCTTAACCCGTACAATCCGTGCATTAAGTGAAACGTCTTAATTTCGGGAATATAAAATGCCTTCTATGTAACCCACAAAAAATGATCAAATAATTTCATTCAGTCAAATCTTTTGAATTAATCTGTAAGCCCACGAGTTACTTTCGTAACACTGGACAGTACTAATATTGCGGATGACAGGAGTATACAACAATAATCTTCTGATTACCTCCGACAAAGTTTATCAGCATTTTTCTTTGTTATATCAACTACTGTACGAATGTCGAACAGCGCTCTCAAGTTGTGAAACGATTAGTAGGCCTACTGTTTCCTACCTGAGTGGAACGGCAGTCGATGAGGTCAGTGTACCCTCGCTAGCAGTGTTCCGTATCAACTCTGGCGGCTGGTATGGCTATGCAACGACGTTTCAATAGTGAGTGGATAAATAAGTATAAGGCACATTGCTCTATATGTAGAAAGGAACTTGGATATATAAGCCATCATGATATTAAAAGACATTTTAATTCAACACGTGCTTAAGCTTATGGACCAGAAAAATTATCCGGTTCTGCTCGTGAAAAGGCTGTAGAGGAACTAAAATCAAGATTAAATTCAGAAAACCTTCCATCATCATCATCATCATCATCATCATCACCGGGAAGTTTGTCCCGTAATATTGTTGCAGAGCGCATATCAGAAATGAGAGATAACTTGGAGGAACAACTGATAGCAAGAATGAAAACTTTCACTTGTTGCTCACTAGCCCTTGATGAAAGTACCGACCGCAAAAATACCGCGCAGCTAACTACATTCAGGAGTGTCAGTTCAGATTTTAATGTTCATGAAGATTCTGTAGATGTCGTTTCACTAAAGCATTCGTGGCGAAAATGTAACTCGCGAGCACAGTGTGGCTCGCAATGATAGCTATGCATTTGTCTTGCTTCCTACCATCCACAATCCCCACCCTCTCACTCACTGGAGTCAAACCCGTTCCATTGGTATTTGTCTCTGACCTGCGAGTGGCGTATCGTCGCAATGTCTCTCTCGAAACCATGTACCTCTACAAAAACGAAAGTTTCAAGTATAATGGGAGGACGCTTTTTTTTAATTACGAGAAAACGGTTGTATAACATAAAATGACATTATACTACATGTCACTCATGAAACATTATAAGTTTAAGTATTATTATTATTATTATTATTATTATTATTATTACCTCTGTACGTCGATTCTTTTTCAGCAGATATACGAATAATGCAGTTAGCTCTTCAATTTAAACTCACAGATTTACAATGTGATGTTAAATGGAAGCTAGATGTAAGGACTTGACAAATGTTGAACTT
Source organism: Periplaneta americana (assembly GCF_040183065.1). Classification (NCBI taxonomy): domain Eukaryota; kingdom Metazoa; phylum Arthropoda; class Insecta; order Blattodea; family Blattidae; genus Periplaneta; species Periplaneta americana. The sequence goes on from NC_091126.1 coordinate 2,551,069, forward strand.
ATTTTTGCCAGAAATAAATATCCGAAGTTCGTTCTTTTGCTTGCTCTTTTGAAGCCATGTTCGCTACAACTTACTTTGTCAAAAATTATTTTCAATAATGAAAACAGTAAAAACCATTCCCCGTCTCCGTCGCTCGGGCGACTTAGGCCACCTCTCTCTCCTGACTAGCCAGATCGGTCGCAGAAGTGTCCAGGTCCACCGCAGGACCAGCAGGTAGGCACTCCTCGTCTCCGTCGCTCGGGCGACTTCGGTTGACGTCCCTCAACGTAGGCCACCTCTCTCTCCTGACTAGCCAGATCGGTCGCAGAAGTGTCCAGGTCCGCCACAGGACCAGCAGGTAGGCACTCCTCGTCTCCGTCGCTCGGGCGACTTCGGTTGACGTCCCTCAACGTAGGCCACCTCTCCCTCCTGACTAGCCAGATCGGTCGCAGAAGTGTCCAGGTCCGCCGCAGGACCAGCAGGTAGGCACTCCTCGTCTCCGTCGCTCGGGCGACTTCGGTTGACGTCCCTCAACGTAGGCCACCTCTCTCTCCTGACTAGCCAGATCGGTCGCAGAAGTGTCCAGGTCCGCCGCAGGACCAGCAGATAGGCACTCCTCGTCTCCGTCGCTCGGATGACTTCGGTTGGCGTTCCTCGACGTCTGCCGCCACAACGTTCCTAATCCGGTGCAGTGCTGAGACGTTCGCCGTCAACTTGGCCGCCTCAATCCTGAGGGCTGCCGCCAGAGCGTCGTTGATGATGCAATGCTCAGCCAAGGGTAGTTGTTGTCTGATCTCGGGGTCGCGAGCTCCGCTGCCAAAGTTGTAGGCTGCCTCTCCAGCGACGAAGCTAGGAGGTAGGCTCCTGAGGGCCTTATGGGCCAGTTGTTCTACCGCCATTGCAAATTCTTGTAGGGACTCACCTGACTGTTAGAATCTCGTTTTCAGTTGGGTCTTAAATGCTGCCGCAAGTTGATGGTCGCCATAACGTCCCTCCAAGGCCTCCATTATCTCTGTGGCTGTACCATCTTCGGGATCGCTTGAAGTATCTCCGACGCCTGTCCCTTAAGCGCGGTTAGCAGCTGGGTTGTCTTCTCCGATGGCGTCCACCTATTATGTACCGCGGTAGCCTCGAACTGGCGACAGAAATTCGCCCAGGACGTCGTACCGTCGAACCTCGGCGTCTTGATGTTCGAATGTCTGGCTGGAGGCGTTCATTCCACAAGGCCATTATATGGTGTCCTTAATTCTGTTGCCGCTTTTTCCATGGCCCGTCGAACCTCTTCGGCAACTATTTGTTCATGTTCTCTAGCTTGAAGATCCACTAACGCGAGAATGTGCTTGTTTTCTTCAGCATGTTTATCCAGCACCTCACTCGTTTTGTCCAGCAACTCACTCGTCTGCTCTTGACGACGCTCGAAAGCGCGAATTTTGCCGTCGAAATGGTCTATGTCCTGTCTTAGTTCGGCCACTGCTTTATTTACAGTTGCGAAATTCTCGTTTAGCTTGTCGAAATCGGCTTTAGGTACATCTTTCACGATGGTAGCAATTCCATCCACGTGCGTCGAAACGCTACCAATTCGCGTAATGACGTCATTTTTACTTCATTTATGTCGCCTTTCACTTCACTGATATGTTTGTTCATGTCGATTTTCACTTCACTAAGGTCATTTTTCATGTCTGCTTTTACTTCACTAATGTCGTTTCTGACTTCACTAATGTGCCTCCCCATTTTCGTGACGGCTTGCAGGATCTGCTGTAGGTTCTCCATTATGTCCACAATATCCCACTCCTGACACCAATGTAACATTCAACGTTTAAAACTCCACAGCCATCAACAATGTGACTTTTATTCTTAATAATTAACCCTACAACAATGGGTATTGCACTCAACACAGCAACACAATAGTCTTTATTGCACTCCACACGATGGCAATGACAATACACGTGTATTATTGAGAAGAACAATGTACTCTTAATTTCAATTTATGTTCACAAAGCACTATGTGTAGAAAAAAAACTGTCAGTTCTCAGTTCACAGTTCGCTTGCCTTGGAAAGTTCTTCTAGCTCACTGTTCAAGTTCACTGCACGTCTTCTGGACGCGTCGCCCTCGCCTGGACGCTGCCACAGTTACGGACACACTCAAGTTCACTTCACGCCGAACTCAAAGTCCTCCGGATACGTCGCACTCGCCTGTATACTGCCACAGTTACGGACTCATGTTCACTGCACGTCGAACTCAGGTCCACCTTGCTCGCTGCTCTTCAAGACTTGAAGGCTGGCTGAAGACTGAAGACTGACTCGCGACTGACTGGCTCTTGTCGGCAACTCACGGTGTTATTTATTTATCACGAACATCTAGAATGCTCTGTGTCACGAAGCTTCTGGAGCTCCACAACAATCCGCTTCCAGGTGCTTCCTTCCTTCCGCTATCTCCACTCCGCGCCGGGACTGCATTTCTTTCTCCTCCCTTCCTGCCGGGCTACAGCGCCTACCGATGTTCGAGTATCCATTTCCCCGCGCTTTCCTTGACGCTAGGTGCGCACGCAACCAGACGCGACCAGAACGTTCCAGACGGGTGCCACAATTTTAAAAACAAAAATGCATATTTATTGGAAACAATCACAGTTTCGTAGTGCCCGACAAACGGTGTAAAGATTATCGTCTTGACCTAACTCATTGATAACCTAAACTTTAGAAACTAACATCGTTCCGCAATGTAGGAGATGAGAATGTCGACACAATCAATTCCACGTGTAATGAAATGATTTGCGTGTGCCAATTTTTGTTATTTTCTTGATCGTTTATTTTTCGATGCTTTGTCAACTAGTATGGTTATCTAGCGCCTACGTGACATGCAGGTGATAATGCCAGCGAAATGAGTCCAGGGTCCAACGCCGAAAATTACCCAGAATTTGCTCTTAATGTATTGAGGTTAAACCCCGGAGAAACCTGAACCAGGTAGCTTGTTCCAATCAGGATTTGAACCCTACCACGCTCGTTGCACGGTCAGACATGCTAACCATTACTCCACAGCGGTGGACAATTTTTGTTATTATAATTATTAATTATTATATGCTATCAATTGTATCTTTCACATTATTGAAAAGAAAGGAAGAAGGAAAGAAAGAAAGAAAGAAAGAAAGAAAGAAAGAAAGAAAGAAAGAAAGAAAGAAAGAAAGAAAGAAAGAAAGAAAATATGTGGAAATCCCGCAGGAATAGTCAGAATGGTACAGAATATTTGTTAAGTCAATAATGCAAACTGAAAAAAAAAATAAGTATTAGAACAATAACAGAATAACTCTAAAAAATTGACTAGTAAACATATCATTTGACACTCATTTTGGGAATAAATTATTATTATTATTATTATTATTATTATTATTATTATTATTATTATTATTATTACTATTATTATTATTATGATTATTATTATTATTATTATTATTATTATTATTATTATTAGTAATAATAATAATGGTGGTGATAGAAGAAAATGTTTCATTGTTCCGCAACTAAGACAAGAGTTATTTTCGGTCATTAAAACATTAAATGACACCTGATTTAAAAGAAATGATATCACCAAAAGCATATAAATATTGAACTTAATTTGTTTTTAATGAAAGACTGGTAACTGTTTATAATTTATACAGTTGCTGTATCTTTTAATTGAGGGGTTCAGAACCACAGTGGGCCAAGCGCCATTTACTAAAACCGTGTCCACACCTGTGGAGTAACGGTCAGCACGTCTGGCCGCGAAACCAGGTGGCCCGGGTTCGAATCCCGGTCGGGGCAAGTTACCTGGTTGAGGTTTTTTCCGGGGTTTTCCCTCAACCCAATACGAGCAAATGCTGGATAACTTTCGGTGCTGGACCCCGGACTCATTTCACCGGCATTATCACCTTCATATCATTCAGACGCTAAATAACCTAGATGTTGATACAGCGTCGTAAAATAACCCAATAAAATAAATAAATAAAATAAATAAAAAACCGTAGAAAACAGGGTTAAAATGAAATTATTACCATAATTCAATGGAAACATATAGCAAATAATATAAAGTATACACATTAAAACTAAATGATATGTCTATCTTCACTAAACTATGCATTCACTTAACTTTAACCCTTGATTTCTCCGTTTCTAATAGATGGCGCTTGGCCCACTATGGCTCTGAACCTTTCAATTAAGTGAATAGTTATTCATGTATGTATTGAAACAACAGCTGTATGAAGAAAATAAAGAATATGGATGAAGGATAATAACAAAATATAGGTCTACAGAATTAAAATATTTGCAGGCTATGTATTTACAATTTAATTTCATCTATTGTATTTCATATATCTTAAATTAGCATTGAAGCTTTAAGACGTGAAACGAGTCACGTATTACACATTTTTTGCGAGATGAAGTGAGACCTAGGTTTAGCCATAGTTTACCTGACATTTGCTTTACGATTGGGGACAACTACGGAATAAATCCAACCAGGTAACCAGTCCAAGTGGGAATCGAACCCAAGTCGAGCGCAACTTCAGATCAATAAGCAAGCGAGTCTGCCGACTGAGCTGCGCTGATGGCTCTACAAAAATATACAGTACGTAATAAGTAGTTGAACTATACAAAAAAATGCAACATCCCTCCCTTTTTTATCGTTACATCCGTGTGTATTGCTGCAATTGAAAGCAGCACACGAACGAAACATACTTATTCAGCAGTTCCCTGCAAATGGCCGCTCATCGACTGTTCAATTTGGTACCATAACACTAGCGCCAGTGAGATATTTAGTAAGTTTACGGATTGTTGTTGTACCGTTGCCCGATTGCAGTGATCTCTAGCGTTTGAAAGTGGAATTACACGCTAACGGAGCGCATGCGCATAGAAAAACATAACAGAAAAATTCGCTGTGTTCATTCTATATAGGGAATCTGTATTCGCTGAGCAGGTAGTCTGTTATTCTGCATTCGTTCTAGATGTTTACTCCATTTATTGTTATTTTCTCTCAATTTCTCAAGTAGCGGTCCACCCTAACATCTTTTCTTATAGCTGTATTCTTTTTTCATTCATAATGCTATATTCTGCAGTGCTTCTAAGGAACGTCATATCTGCTACCTGTATTTTTAATATTTCCCACACATTAATAGCTACTGTATTACAAAATCTCACCCTTGTGTCTTCGTGTTTTATTTTTGTGCATTTCAAATTAAAATTGTTACACTTGAGACTAGCTGTCCTCAACGTCCTCCTTTCGGGACACATACTACAAAAGAAATATATTCGTCCAAGTTCAGTGAAGTAGAAATATCGTACTTTAAAGTAATGCTTTACAGGCATCCGACTATTTGAATTGAAGATGGTTGGGAACCACAGGTTTAGTCTTTTTTTTTTAGTAGGTTATTTTACGACGCCTTATCAATATCTAGTTTATTTAGCGTCTGAATGAGATGAAGGTGATAATCCCTGTGGAATGAGTCTGGGGTCCAGCACCTAAAGTTACCCAGCATTTGCTCATATTGGGTTGAGAGAAAACCTCGGAAAAACCTCAACCAGGTAAGTTGCCCCGACCGGGAATCGAACCCGGGCCACCTGGTTTCGCGGCCAGACGCGCTAGCCGTTACTCCACAGGTGTGGACTGGTTTAGTCTTCAGTTAACTATGTACAGATAGTAATTTCTATCACTCCATCTTGAAGTTACACACATACACAACAACTTACGGTATGCGAACTTTCCTCGAAAATGGTTTTGTCTTTGAAACAGTTTTCTTACCGTTGAGAGCTTCTATGGATTTTCTGCAACGGTTACTTATGTAAGGTATAAGGAACTTATTTAGCAACAGGTTTCACTGTCTCTTTACTACACTACAGAAACACTTTTGAAGCGTTTTCTCCATGAAAAGGAAAAGTTTGTGCTTACGATATACAAGAAGCATCCATACTCCGACAGCAGCAATAATATAATATTATATCGACTATAGAATAAGACTCCATGTGTTGTGAGTCTTATCGCCAAGGCATGGCGCGTCCTCAGGTTGCGGATAGAGGACACGGACTGCAGATATGGCGCTTAGCTGTGAATATATTCAATAAGCAGTCGTGGTCAGCCGATAAGGGGTGGTCCTCCAGCTAGGGGTTTGGACGATGGGGTAACAACCCATCACCGTAAAAAAACAGCTTCTTACGAATCCATACAATAAGCCTTGGAATGGGATTGAATCTCTGGCACAACAGCAAAGAAATAAACTTATGAGGTTTGCTACTTGGAACGTAACTAGTATTTATAGAAAAGGAGGGGTAACAATAGTAGCAAAAGATCTAGCTAGATATAGAATAGACTTCGTGGGATTATAAGAGGTTAGGTTAGATGGGAATGATATATCACAAATAGGAGATTACTTGTTCTATTATGGGGAAGGAAACAATAATCACCAATTAGGAACAGGATTCTTTGTTCATAAAAGAATAAAATCACCAGTAAAAAAGGTCGAATTTATCAGTGGCAGATTCATTAGTCGACAAAAATGAACTTTTTTTCTTTCACAAGGAGTAAAATAACATTTTCTAGAAGAATATTTCGTGCTGAATTCAAATATAATTTCAGTTTTTCCCCATCGGGCAGGAGTTTTTTGTGATATTCATTTGAATTTTTATAATATTCTAAAAAAATCTGTAACTAGCTATCTAACTCAGCATTATAACTACTCATTCTGACTTACCTAGCAAGTGGTAGATAGTGATTTTCGGGCATATTTTGCATCTGGAACGTCTCTCTTCTTGGTCCAACAGTAGTCAGCCAGCGTATTGGAACTCCACTTGCCTTGGTACCTCTTTTCCATAGTAGAAATTTGCTGATGAAAACGCTCACCGTGCTCATCGCTGACAGCTCCAAGATTTTCGGGGAAGAAGTCCAAGTGAGAGTCCAAGAAGTGATTTTTTAATGACATGTTGCATCCCATAGCTTTATAAGAATGCAGAAGATCAGTCACTATGTCACGATAGTTTTCTGCTTTATGGTTTCCAAGAAAATTGAAACATAAAATTTTGAAAGACTCCCAGGCTGCTTTCTCCAGTGGATTTTACAGTCCTTCGAAATGATCATCACCCATTAATGTCCGGATTTGTGGTCCTATAAAAATTCCTTCCTTCAGTTTAGCATCAATGACTTTGGGGAATTTCGATTTCAAGTACAAGAATCCATCAGACTGTTTATCCATAGCTTTGACAAAATTTTTCATTACTCCTAACTTAATATGCAATGGAGGTAACAATATTTTTTTCAGGATTCACTAAAGGGACATATGACACATTTTTCTGGCCAGGGATATGAGATTCACGTTTAGGCCATGATTTTGTAACATAGTGAGACTTCCTATCTCTGCTGTCCCAGAGGCACAAAAACAGCAAAATTTGGTGAACCCAAGTTGCAAACCAAGCAATAAAGCAATGGCCTTTAAATCACCACAGATATACCATTCATATTTTCCATATTGTATTTTCTCTAAAATTACTTTCATATTTTGATATGTCTCTCTCATATCAGCGGCGTGCGCTACAGGTATTGATGGAAGTTCATTGCCAATATGTAGCAGCACAGCCTTCAAACTAACGAATAGACGAATCTATGAATAGTCGCCACTCATCTGGCCGGTGTTGAAGCCCAAGAGTTTCCATAACTGAACAAATATCATTACAGAACACAATACCATTTTCTTCAGAGAAGCAGTCCTTGAAATCACTATGGCGGCCACGATAACTACATATTCTTACGTCTTTTTGGATTAGATTCCACCCTTTGAGTCTGGAAACTAAACCTTCAGCTTGCTGTTTAGACAGATTTAAATCCCGAATCAGGTCATTAAAGTCTTTCTGATTGGGAAAGTATGGTTCTGATGAACAGGTATTGGCTTCAAATGTAGGATCATTTTTATTTTCATCTGAAGCATTTTCAGTTTCAGTTAGGTCAGAATCAGAGTTATTACCTAAGGTCGTATCGGCAAATACTGGTACAGGGAATTGTTCATTGTGTAAGACAGGTCTTATTGCAGATTTCAAATTAGGATACTTAACTGTATGTTTTGTTTTAGATATGATTCCTGTAATATTTGTCAAACAGAAATAACAATCACTTAAATGATCCTTCGGTTCCCTCCAAATCATAGGAATTGCAAATGACATACGATGTGTACGTTTTTCCATCCAGTCAGCAACCTAACACACGAAACACAGCATGTATTTGGGGCCCAGCTCTTATCAAAATCACCAGCCTGACAGCCAAAGTAAAGTTGATAACACTTCTTTACAAGTGGGGTCAAATGTCGCCTCTGAAACTTGAAGGTCAGCTCACCACAAATATAGCAGAAACTGTCTACATGATTTACACACTTTCTTGGCATGATGAACAACACTAAGCACTAAAACACTTATACGCCATACACTTCCGAAAAGAAAGGAAGGAACTATTTCACTACTGAACAAACTCACGGCCAGCTCGATACTGACACATCACAATGCCAGATGAACAGGTCTGAGCATGTCCAAACATGAATGAACCTGCACAGGATTGTTTTATGGTGCTTCAGCATAATATTACAAATCATTTCCTTAAATACAGCTTGGATAAAATCGCTACATATTAGGTAACGGTTCCTATGACAGGTCAAATAAAATGCTAAAATCCGATTTCAAAAATTAGCTGCCACAAAAAAACTGTCTGATGGAAAAATTATGACTACATATCTGAATTAAGTATGAAAAACTGCACTAGAGTCACTAATCAGATTTATTGTGAAGAAAACCTTGTCGACCAGATCATATTTAGTACTTAAAGGTAGATGGTGCAATATCGAAGTTATAAATGCTCACTCCCCTACGGAAGAGAAAGATGTCCATATAAAGAATAGCTTCTATGAGGAATTTGAACATAATTTTGATCAGTTATCGAGATATCACATGCAAATTTTATTGGGGGATTTCAATGCTAACGTTGGATGGGAGGATATTTTTAAACCAACTACTAGAAAAGAGAGCCTATACGTAACTAGTAATAACAGTGGAGTTAAGTTAGTCAACTTTGCCACATCAAAAAATGTAATTGTCAAAAGTACAACATTCTCCCATAAGGATATACATAAATATACTTGAACTTTTCCAGATGGATTGACACACAACCAAATAGATCACATCGTGATAGATAAACGGAGACATAGTAGTATAGAAGACATTCGAACTTTCAGGGGGGGGGCAGCCTATAATTCTGACCATTATTTGGTAATTGGAGAATTAAGAGTAAGTTTAGCAGTAGCCAAGCGAGTAGAGCAACAAGTTAATATTAGGATATTCAGTATTCTGAAATTGAAGGACGAGGAAACTAAGCAACATTATCAGGTCGAAATTTCGAATAGGTTTGCCACTTTAGGAAGTTCCGAAAGAGTTGAGAAAGAGTTAGATGTTAATAGCGCGTGGGAAAATATCAGAGATAGTATCAAAATACCAGCTGAGCAGAGCACAGGTTATTATAAAACTAAGAAAAGGAAACCCTGGTTTGGTGAAGATTGTTGCATGATAGTAGAAAGAAGGCAACAGGAAAATTGAAATTCTTAGAGGATCCAGTTGAAGAGAATAGAGATAATTATTTCAGTGAAAGACGGGAAGCAAGTCGTGCACTTGGTAATAAAAAGAGAGGTTACTTGAATGAAAAACTGAATGAGGTAGAAACAAATAATAAGAATAAGAACATTCGAGATTTATATAACGATATAAAGGAATTAAGAACGGATATCAGGCGAGGGTAAACATGATCAAGGATGAGTGTGGTGACTTGCTTGCAGACTCTCATTCAATCCTGAACAGATGGAAAAACTATTTTGGGCAACTATTAAATGTACATCGGCCAAATATAAGTGACCGGGACGAAATTCAAATACAAACTTCGGAGCATTTATACCCGAACCCACACTTTCAGAAGTCGAAATTGCGATAAAAAAATCCGAAATAGTACAAGTCTCCAGGTTCGATCAAATTCCAGAAGAATTAATACAAGAGAGTGGAAGTGCATTATCTGGCGAAATTTAGGAACTTGTACTTGTTATTTTCGAAAAGGAAATTGTACCAGAACAGTGGAAGGAGTCCATAATTGTACCTATTTTTAAGAATGGGGACAAGACTAACTGTGGTAACTTTCGAGGAATATCACTTTTATTGACGTCGTACAAAATTTTTTCCAATATTGTTTTGCGAAGACTAACTCCGTACGTAGATGAAATAATTGAGGGTCATTAGTGCGGTTTCAGACATAATAGATCAACTATTGATCAGATTTTTGTATTCGATAGATATTGGAGAAGAAATGGGAGTATGGGAGTTATTCATAGATTTAAAAAATGCATATGACTCAGTTAAGGGAGAAGTTTTATATAATATTCTTATTGAATTTGGTATTCCCAAGAAACTAATTAATTAAAATGTGTCTCAGTGAAACTTACAGCAGGATCCGTATACGCCAGATTCTGTCTGATGATTTTCTAATTCACTGCGGGCTAAAACGAGGAGATGTACCATCATCTTTACTTTTTAATTCGCTCTAGAATATGCCATTAGAAAAGTTCAGGATAACACACAGGGTTTGGAATTGAACGTTTTACATCAGGTTCTTTTCTATGCGGATGACGTGAATATATTAGGAGAAAATCCACAAACGACTAGGGAAAACGCAGGAATTTTACTTGCAGCAATTAAAGCGTCAGGTTTGGAAGTAAATCCCGAAAATGCAAAGTATATTATTATATCTCGTGACCAGAATATGGTACAACATAGAAATATAAAAATTGGAGATTTATTCTTCGAATAGATAGAAAAATTCAAATATCTGGAGCAAGAGTAACGAATATAAATTACGCCCGGGAGGAAATTAAACGCAGAATAAATATGGGAAATACCTGTTATTATTCGGTTGAGAAGCTTTCGTTATCTAGTTTGCTGTAAAAAAATCTGAAAGTTAGAATTTATGAACAGTTATATTACCGGTTGTTCTGTATGGTTGTGAATCTTGGACTCTCACTTTGAGAGAGGAACATAGGTTAAGGGTGTTTGAGAATAAGGTGCTTAGAAATATATATTTGGGACTAAGAGGGATGAAGTTACAGGTGAATGGAGAAAGTTATACTTCGCAGAACTGCACGCATTGTATTCTGCACCCGACATAATTAGGAACATTAAATCCAGACGTTTGATTTGAACAGGGCATGTAGCACGTATTGTAAATCCAGAAATGCATATAGAGTGTTAGTGTGGAGACCGGAGGAGAAAAGATTTTTGGGGAGGCCGAGACGTAGATGGGAGGGTAATATTAAAAAGGATTTGAGAGAGGTGGAATATGATGATAGAGACTGGATTATTCTTGCACAGAATAATTATTCAAAAGTTAAAAGAATCATTGGAAAAATCGCCATTTGGTTTTAAAATTAATCATTTTTGATCAGTCTTATCTAGAATTTGCTCCTTGGTTTCTTTAATGTATTAATTTTTGTCCTGTGCCATTGCGAATATCACAAAATATTATGTTAAATGTTCCGTTCAACTAAAGCAGTGGTTGCCAAACACTACGAAATTGTGACGTTATAGAAATGCAACGCGCACACCACTATCGCAGGTAGAGGGGTGGAGTGGGTATCTCCTCAGGTAATGCAGTGAATAACAGTGCAGAGACGGACTGTGACCAAAAAACAAAAGCAATATAGTATTCTTCTACTTATTAACTATACACACTTTTTTCCATGTTAATTTTTTATCCTCCTACTCATTATTTTTGTATTATTAATAAAATAAAATAAATTAATTTTCTTCTTTACCATAGAAAGAACGTGTACTTTACATCAGCAGATATTTGAAATTAGAAAAACGTACCAGACTGGTCACGAAGTTGTAAATTACATTACATACTTTAAAAAAAAGTCGAAGTATTTTACTCCGATTAAGGCATAGAAGCCGACACTTTTTATTGTTTATTTATTAATGAAATATTCAAATTACACTACATACGTCGAAAAAAACGTCGAATTATTTTACCCCGATTAAGACATAGAAGCCAATACTTTTTATTGTTCGTTTATCAATGAAATATTCAAGTTACAGGTAAGGACGTGGTAATCTTCATAACAAGAAAAATAATGACAATGTGCATTGTTGTTTTAAACTTATTTAAAATTTTACAACAAATTATGTATCTCATATTTTTGCCATCTGCACAAAATAAACACTTTTCCTCCCATGCTCCTTAAAATTAAGTTTTTACTTATCTGTGTACGAAAAGACATCGAAACATATTATCCTACACACTTGTAACATTACATGTGTACGTCCGCTGCTGATAAATGTCTTTACTTATATCGAAGTGAAGGCTGTAAACAGAGAGTGGGGGCATGATGTCATGTTACGCTTGAGTGGAGGCAGGGGCATGTGTCGCGACACAGCTTTTGGCGATCACTGAACTAAAGGATAAAAACTAGCAACATAGTTTGATAAAACTTTATTTATTTATTGATGTTTTATTATTAGGGACGACACTTTGTCCCAGTTCGCCACGAGGTTCACTGGTACTGGTGTATAGAGTACCTGTGTTTACTAGTTGATACAGCGACAGCACGCTGGTACAGATCGGCGGAACGAAAATGCAACGTTTCTACAGGTTACCACTGCCATATAATATGTATTCGCGTAGCATATGGCTTGATTAGTTACATCTTTACAATATTGCTTACACATATTTACAACAATGACGAGTTAATCAAATTACACACAAGTATTTGCAATCGAGTTACGTACATTATACTGATACAAACTGTAGTCCGTTCAATATACTGTATAACAGTGTGCATTTTTAAGTGTAAAAAACAGAAATTCATTCTGTTTTCACTAAAAATATGCTTGTACTGCGAGAAAGTTCGCTCAACATTGCACAATGTTATACATAGGTTCATCTCAAAAAGATTAACAATAGTTGCACTGTTTACTTTTTCTAGTATTTCTGATGCCAACAAAAATTTTTTTCCTGGTTTATTGGAGAACATCACGCCTACAACAATGTGAGCTACATATCGTCCCACAGCATCCGATGTTTCATCTATAGATACAAATATTTTGTTACTACCTTTAGCTGTTCGAATGAGTTCAGAGTTTTTTCATATACAGACGATAAATAGATTGTACGCATTGATGTTATACTAGGCAGTTTTCTAGGCGAGTATTTTTCCATAAACCGCTGAAAATGTGGATTACTGAGCTTGCGTATTGGACTATTCGCCGATACAATCATCTCGCACAAATCATTATAAAACTCAAAGTTTGTAAACCGAGCAGGAGAGAAATAACGGTAAACGTTTACAATGCTTTTTCGTTTGACAATGCTTTTGCAAATCTTTACGAACGTTTACCTTTATTTCTGTGTTGCACACTTTACAGCTTATATTATCGCCCTCCACACTAATATACTCGCAATTGCATTCAGTTTAGAGCTCTTGTCTGACTACATTGTATTATGTTTACACTACTGCACACAGAGACGATCTCAAGCAACTTACCATTAAGTGGAAACGGCACCAGTAATACTGTAGGTAAGCCACTACAATGAAAAACAAGCGGGCAGCGGCAGAGAGCAGCATAGGTTCATATCTTAAATCAAACGTACGTACGTAAGTTCGTTCTCCGGTGCAGCCCACACAGATTGTCCTTTCCTTTCACAGTGCAGTACCCTCGAACCCATGGCCTCCGTGACGTCAATATAGACAAGCAACAACCAACCTAAAATCCATCCACGCTGGGACAAAGTGTCGTCCCTGTTTACTATGATTAAAATATTTCATTGTAATTATTATTCAATCTTATAACCAGTATACCCGGTAGGTTCACTAATTAGGCGATAGGGCATCAGGTAGTTTAATAATTTCCATAGCGCATACTGTAAACACATCGATCGAAGGCAGTTTTCAGTCATGATAGGTTACCCTTCATGTAACAGGGAAGACCGGTCGGCTGTGGTGCTTCATTGGGTATTTTGCTTGCTGCGGAGTCAGGACACGCGGCAGTCAGCTTGCTGTGTGTAGTACAGAGCGAGCTACTGACCGCACGTATTATCATTACTCAAGGTCGGTCGTTCTTAATGAACTGCAGAGCTCTAGTCTCAGCGGGGAGTTTTATGCCTTGTTCCTCCTCTACATATGCAAACTTGGTAACATTGTTAAATAATATGACGAGCTCGCTATCAATAGCTACCGTACATACTCGCATGACTTTATAGTCCATTCGCTTTCGTAAGCTACAACTTCTCTCGAGCAGACTCGAGGAGCAGTACCCAGAAACTGTGCACGTAAAATGTAAGAGTTGTCCAAACCTTTATACTTGTAGCTATTCATTAGTTTTATGATCATACACAAGATACTGTAATTTTCATTGTTTATCCTTTCCTTTTAAGGCAGAAGGGTCGCCCTGAGTGGCGCAGTTGGTATAGCGCTTGCTTTCTGTGCTCGAGACTGCGGGTTCGAATCCGGTCCAGGTCGATGGCATTTAAGTGTGCTTAAATGGGACAGGCTCATGTCACTAGATTTAGTGGCATGTAAAAGAACTCCTGCGAAACAAAATTCCGGCACACCGGCGACGCTGATATAACCTCGGCAGTTGCGAGTGTCGTTAAATAAACCATCATTTAAAAAAGGCAGAAGGGAGTGGGGGTGAGTGAACGAAGATGAGGTATTCGTGTACAGTTGTCTCTTGGTAGCAGTCGAGTGTTTCGTATTGAGTGCAACCACGCTTTTCGTACTCGATGAAAACTAAGTTTGCTGTGATAGAGTGACTGAAGAAAGGTGAATGTGTAGCAAGTTTGGCCGCAGAACTGTCCATACCAGAGAGTACACTTGGTCAAAATGAAAGTGGCCGGTCTCTTGAGCAGCGAAAAATTTTGTAAGTCCCTTCGGGTGAGCGCGCAGTTCACTACCGTAAACCTCCGTGCGCCGCTTTAGTTAACTCCGTGATTTGGGCTACCTCCACAGCATGCTTCGAGTCTAAGTAGGGAATTTTTTGTTTTGCCTTTCTTTTATTTCTTACATTCCTTTTAGTGTAATATAATCAAATAATTTTGCTTATGTTAATTCATGTTACAGATAATTACAAAATTGGTGAAAATTTGTGCTTATAATTCCAGGAAATCAGAATACATTTTGTCATCAAAATTGTGGTTTTTCTTCTTGTTTACAATTACTACGTTTAGACCCTGATGACCACGGATTTAGATAGTATTATAATAATAATCATAGTCCGTGTAGCACAACTTGCAAATTAATTATTGCCAATTATTTAACCGTCAACATATTTACTGAATGTTATTTAGGCAATAGAGTGCAAAGTAGCAGGGATTAATAAAATAATTAACACAGCATTTTGATATGAAAGCCCCTAATTGTCGTATTTAGTGTTACTTTCATCTAGAGTCAAAAGTTTCGATTAACACGAAAAAACTAATAAAACGAAAAGTATTCTAAGGATTAAAAAATGACGAAAAAGTGTTCTATTTTCACTGATGCATTTAAAAGGCAACAAAATAAAAGTTTAGTAACTTCACGAAAATTTGAACTTGCAACCTCACGAACTTTTAGCTATCGCTGTACAAACTACACTAATGCCCACGTGCATCAACGTCGGTTAGTGTAACCATCGGTTAAAATTGTGACCTAATCCCCGATTAAGCATTTTTACGGTGGATCGACCTCGGTTACGACTTAAATAGGAAGTTAACCACAGTAATCTCTAACCGGCCAAATATGAGCGGTTAAAGGAGATAACCAGCGATTAGTAGAGCAAGTAAAGCAAAATGGCGGCCATAACCACAGGTGATTATTTCGAAGACGATTATTATTGTGCAGTACTTGAATTACTTGGATAGAGCGTGAGCGTGAAGGTTCTTTAGTGGAAAGAGAGAATTCTTGCGAGCAATTAGGTGACAGAAAATTTCAGGAGGGATTTCGTTTATCAAAATCTACAAATGGATCAATTGAAATAACACAAGAACAATCATATTTCTCCAACGGATCGGCTGCTTATATTACGATTCTATGTAACTATTATTTTCTGTATTTTAAGAGGGAATACTCGAATACCAGTATCTCTTTCTCTATGTCACTGGCTGAACAAAGAGAGGTTATGGATGGATCTTAGGATAATGCACAATTCCCTGGTGTAGTCCAAGATCGTACACACATTCCTACCAATTTTCTGCATCCTTTTCCTTTATGGATATTCCATCTTTTTTATATAATACATTTAAATCTAGTAATTAAGTCTATCGATACTTCAACCTAACATTGGGATATAATCATTTTTGGATTCAATTTTCCATTTTGTACGATTTTAACCTAAAAGTACTGAAAAACAAAGAAATGGAACTCACAAATATAACAGCGCCCAAAGGCAAACAAATGCAACGCGAAAATGTAGGATACGTTCATTTCGATGTAGAACATAGTGACCTCAGTCGTTTTTAGACGTTGACTATTATCTTTGCAGCGGTATGGATGCTTTCCTTTAGTCATTTTGTAGAAACAATGTACCATCATAGACTTTACTCTGGTTAAATGAGGTGTCAGCTAGCCAAGTTTTAGTAATCGGTGATTATGAATGGTGCACATAAATTACATTTTAACCACGGCTACTGTTTAACCATCGTTTCGTAATCTATGATTACTGCGTTTTTAATCAATGTTGATGCACTTCGCCATAAGAGTTTTACTGCAGTCAGAATGGCAGTGTAACGAGTAATGGTCATACTCCATTTGAGAAGCTGTTATACAGTATATAGTGTTTGTGTTACGATATTCACTGTTTAAACTCTCTGAACGATCTGTCTCTTTTAAATTTCGTATTTGAATTATTTTCTCGGAACATTTTAGTGATTAATAGTTGTGTTCCCCATTATAACTACTAGAAGAATATACGCAATCTTTCGAACAAAGCCTGGCTGTCCCGAGCGCTCACGGAAATGCCCGCGCTTTAGAGATCAGAAGAGTCTGAGCGCTTTACAACGGAAAAGAAAGAGACAGAAGAAAGAGGTAGTATATGCCGCTTGGTCGTGCTATATACAGGGATGGCCAGCACTGGTTCAATGGAGAGTGAGAAGAGAACTTTTTAAAACTGTATCCATGTTAATTTTTAGATTTATCTGATAAGTATAAGTGCATTATAAGAATGTAAGTTTTAATTTTAATGCTCATTTTTTCAGAAAATTTGCTTTTTATTCAAAATGAATATTTTCTCAACTCCTTTACAGGAAAGTGAAATTTTCAGATGTTTATTTAGTAGGCTTACAGATACTGAACAATGTTTTCGTAAATCTAAGATCTCGTAAATGTGTAATATTGAAGATAGTGTGGCGCCATGTTGGAGGACCTGGCCGCGTCGGGGAGTCGAGCACGCGTCCGGCAGAAGGGGGCCGCGCGGGAAGGCAAACGCGATGAGAGGAGAGGGAAAGCTGCGTGATGCTGGCCGCTGTGCGGGGTGAAGGGGTCAGGATAGCCGACTGCGGCGGAAGTGGAGAAACGTCTCGAGACCGATTGTTGTAGAAACTTCGAGGAGCGAAGGTTCGAGAAGTGTGACCTAACAAATAAAAGCGGGCAGCCTTCGAGTCCGTCAAGCCAGTTTCAGCTGAGCCAGTCTAGTTAGATAGTCAGCTGCGAGAAAGCTAGACATATCCAGTGGAAGTATTGGGTTCAAAGTACAGTGAATTTAAGTGAGTACTGTGGCAGCGTCCAGGCGAGGGCAACGCGTCCGGAAGCCTTGGATTCGAAGTGCAGTGAACTGACTCTGGAAGTCTTGGGTTCTAAATGCAGTGGACTGTTATCTGGAAGTCTTGGGTTCGACGTACCGTGAACTTGAGTGAGTGAGCTAGAAGAACTAGCCAAGGCGAACGGTGAACTGAGAACTGACAGTTTTGTTTTGTAAATAGTGCTTTGTGAACATTAGTTGAAATTAGGAGTACATTGTTGTTCTTCTCAATAATCCACGTGAATAGTCATTGTCGTTCTGTGGAGTGCAATAACGACTACTGTGTTGAGTGTTGAGGGGAATACCCATTGTTGACGGGTGTGATTAAAGATAGACGTAAAAACCATATTGTTGTTTGAATTAAAAGTCACAATAGTGTACTGAAAATTTTGAAAATATTCGCATGGAAAATGTTTGTAAGGAAATGAATTAACAAAGCAACTACGGTTACATTATAAACAAAAGATATGTGCCCATGTGTTGTAAAAACGTCAGCTCTACAGCTTCAGCAGATTTCGAGAAAATAACTTAATATTCTGATGATAGGAAGTTGCCCACCAATATCACCTTAAAAGCATAATTCGATAAGAGTTTTGTTACATAATTTTACTTACAGTTAAAACATATACCAAGGTAACTTTGCTTTGTACTATAATAGTATTTTGATTAGTTTATTGATTACTTTTATAAGGCTAAATATACTGTCGTGCCACTTACGACACGAATATTTTGTCGTGCCCCATTCCACGACAAGGGCGGATGACTTATCTTTGAGAAAATCGCGAGTTATATCCCACTTACTAAAACCAAAACATTCTGTTGTGCCCTTTTTGGCATAGCAACAAATTTATTAAGACAACACAAAAGAATTAGACACTGCGTTCTACTTCCTAACACTGACATGATTTATATACTGTACTTGCTTATGGATGGGAGGGATTTCTATTTAGAACTTGATCTCAGGCTTTCGAAATAAGCACAAATTTAGATATTCAGTATTACTAAGTTTATTAACAAGATATCAAATCAGAACAGTTAAATATAGAATGTTGAAATTGAAGTATTATTTCTGAAGTATCATAATGGATGCTAATTGTAAAGTATGAGAATTGAATAGGTAATTTTACTTACAGTTGATTGTAGGGCGATCCCTGGTGCTATTCAAAGATGATGCCATTTTTCTGCCTTCTTTCTGGACATAGGGAAGTTACGACCGCTACTGCATGACCGCTGTCTTGACCCAAGACTAGTGAACCAATGACTAATGACCGCGATTTGGACGTTTCGTGTCCATTTTATAAGTTCTCGAACGCGCCGTTTGTGACGTAACAGAGTGACGCAATTTGCCCACGAATCTTCTAAAAAATGGTATTGCACTCACTGAATACCACGCGTCTGATTCCTAACCACTAATTCGGATCGGCATTTCCTGTTGTCACTTGGAACAATATAGATTTAAGGAACTCTCACGATTGAATCTCTATTTTTGATTAAACAAATAGAAAATCAGAATTCAAAATGATCAATTAGAAGTCTCGCGAGAGACGCGGTTTGTTAAAGATTACTGCATAAATCTGTATATTTTCGTTATATGTCGGCTGTTGCGTAAGACTGGCTTTGCGCTAAAATGCAAGCGTAATACATTTCCTGTCTTGTTCAAGGACTGGCCTTGCTTCTTGCTGACTTCGCTAAACTGTACGGTAATCTGTTGAAACAGGAAGCAATCTCTGTCGCTTGTCGAACCATGCATTCGATGATTAAATTGATACGATTTCATAACTTTCAGATAAAGTAAAAATATATTGCTTATGGTCATAACAAAGGTATGATGCTTATCATAATCCTTGGGCACAACAATACCATCGATATTAATTCCAACTTATCATATTGTGACGGCCACATCGAGGCTCGATCACGCGTCCCGCAAGAGAGCAGGTCGCGCGTGAGTCGACACGGGCTCCACAGAGCACTGGGGGAGGCGCGCGGCGCGGCGTGGAGGCGACAGAGAGGGGATGAGTAACGAGCAGCCGGTGACTGAGGAGAGAAATCAGATTATTCGAGAATGCTATCTCTGGACACCCGTGGAAATTTCTAGCATTGTAGTTTAGTTATAAATACGACACGCGAGTGAACTTGAGCAGCAGTTTGTTGTAGTCGGTGGACAGCAAGCCAGCCAGTCTTGTGTAGCAGTGAAGCCAGCTTCGAGACCGGAGTTCGACTTGAGTTGTGTCCGTAACTGTGGAGCCGGAAGTCCTGAGTTTGAGTGCAGTGGACCGCAGTTGGGGGACCTGAGTTCGAAGTTCAGCGGATTGTCTCTGAAGGTCTGGGGTTCGAGATACTGTGAACTCGAGTGACTGAGCTAGAAGAACTAGCCAAGGCAAATGAGCTGTGAACTGAGAACTGACAGTTCTGATTTGTAAATAGTGCTTTGTGAACATTAGTTAAGATTAACAGTTCATTGTTGTTCTCAATAATCCAAGTAAATTGTCATTGTCGTGTGTGGAGTGCAAATCCAATTGTTGACGAGAGCGTTTAAAGTGAATTGTAGAAAGGAATTATTGTTGAAATAATAAAACTACATTATTGTTTTGAATTTTAAAGTTACAATATCATACTCAATCTCGTTCTTAGAATATCACTTTCTTTACGAATGATGTGTTTCATTCACTTATTATAGTATAATTGCACTACTTTGGAATTTATGTGAATATTCTTTCTTAACTCTTTATTATGTTATTAACATTTAAAACACAACTGCAATATTAAGAAATTGGTCTTAGTACTTTTGTTTTACAGACAATAAATAAAATATCAAACAGAAAGAAGTCATATAAAAATAGCGACATAAAATTTCACTTTCCGTTTGAAGCTTGTGCTGCACTGTTTTCTTAATCCTACAGGCTGCTTATTCATATACATAATTCTTCCTCCTTCCATACCTAGCGCTTGATGCCTGCACACGACGTCAAGGTCAGAAAAATGCGCTTGCTTTGACATCACTGCATTAGATTAACGTTTATAATATTATAATTTCTAATTTTGTATTGTTGTTTTTGATTATTAACACTTAATCCCAGGACTCTGTAAAATTCTATTTGAACGTTAATCAGACAAAAAAAATCGTTAGTATACACTAAGAATCTAATCCGCTTTCTCTTGAACAATACGCAGAAGATTTAAGCTTTGGTTTTTCTGAACCGACGCATGCGACGTGCGAGTTGCGAGGCCCGGACTACGCGAGAGATAGTGAGATGCGAGGTCTCAGCGTTGGAAACCACTCACTACCTCTCGCGTAGTCCAGATTTGTGCGCACTTCGTACGTCGCATGCGTCGGGACACAAGAACCAAGGTTTAAGACGACACGAAAGCTTTCATTTCTGCGCGGAGTATCGATCTAGCATGAAGGTTCAAGTGTCGATTTAACTACACGATTTATGTATATTTTTATCTATTATTTATGTCATATTACCATATTTTTGCAGTTTTTGAACTGAAATTCGGAACGATGCTAGCAACAAACCAAATAGCCTGAATTTAAGTAACTCGAATATTCGTTATATTGTGTATCAGTGCTCTGGTCTCCGATCATGCGTAGTGTCTTACATCTGAGACTTAAGAATATTCCATCGTCTCATTCCTTTTTTGGGAAACTGTACATATATTATCAGGCAGTACATTTCACTTGACGATAGTGCTGCTTATGATTAGGTTTTCTCCGGAGCGGTTGTTTGTGCGCTTTCAATCGGAGACCTCCGGTTACCTCCGATTGATGCCGCGCAGGTTGTATATGTTCTGTGGCGCATACATACACTTTCCGCTGAGCATTCCTTTAATCGGATCAGGTAGTGATTCGAGTCCGCTGACGTCCGCGTATCTTTTAAAATAAGTTCTAATTTGTTGTTGTTTAATCTCTCTTTTATGTTAATCTCTCTCTCTTTCTTCGGCTCTTTTTTTTTGTGTTGCTTGAAGTGCTACGTTAGCTGACAGATTTTTTTTCTAGTTTTGAAATTCATAGTATATGTGGAAAGCCGTATTAGTTTTATGTCATTGATCAAATTAATAACATTCAATCTAACTGCAAAACTAACGCAAAAGTAAAGCTTTTCAGTAGCTAATGTAAACATTTATACTTTAGTTCTCCTAGAAACTCTCGTTTAATCGCAAACAGGGTTTGTCAATTATTATTCTAATCGGTTTAGTTAACGTAAAATATATTAAGGAAGTTTCAGAATGAAACAAAAGAAACGTGGGCTATCAATGGGATAAAGTTTACTGTCCAACATAATTTATTCAGATTCTTCACGGGACAGGATTGTGATTATTGTGTTAAAGGGTGTCAGTATTTGAACTGCCTCTTCTAAAACACGCCACTCTTGCTCTGTAATAAAAATGTAAGTGGATATCAACTTAAGGATAATTGTATTTATATTATTACCAGATGTTTCTTTAGTTTCATTCAGAAATATTTTAATCCAAACAGTAAAATATAACTCAAGTTGTCTAAACAGTAAAATATAACTCAAGTCGTCTTGTAAATGTCATATGTTTTTATTGCCTCGAAAGTTACGTTTTAGATAAATTTCAAGACTTTTTCATAGACTGTGAGCCTTTGGGAACAACAGCACTAAAACAATTTAAAAAGAAATCGTATCAAATGTTTTGCGTAATTGTTTTCATCAAGTTCGCGATTGTGCGATCGCTTCAAATGGTCTAACGAATTCGAAGTTCCACCACCCTTAGAGTAACTTCGCCCACAAAGTTTACAGTGTCCGACTTTATTATTACCTTAAACTAAATTAAAGAATTTCCATGCGACGGATATCCGATTTGGTGCCATTTTATTCCACTCAACTACCGTCAGTCCGTACGCGCCGGTCGTCCTTGAGCTAACTGTCGCTTCGCTCCGAACTCCTGCATCCCTCTGTATGTCCCCTGTTCCACCTACGGTAGTACCGGAGATCACCCGTGGAGAGCTTTATTCGTAATCTCCGATTCCTCCGTGGTAGTAGTCACTCCGATGAGCAGCACTGCTTGACGATATGTGTCAGAGGAAGAACAATAGTTTATAAGCATTTGAAGTCTGATTAGTGTAATATATAGCTAATCGGCGATGTATGCAATGGAGGGGGAAAGGAACTGGCCACCCTACCACACTATCTTCTGGCATAGTTGCCCTATAAGTGGTATCATGTGTGAAGTTCAGACCTTTCTTCTTATAGTTGACCAAACTACCACATGAATTAAAAGTATTGCAAAGTTATTGCCATTTAGTATGTAATATTATCTTGAACGCAAAGTTTGTGACGGCCCAGGATTAAATCTCGGAATAAAACTTCCAGTGCATATATTACAATTGAAGTTAATAAATACATTCACATTTCCATACTTCTACCGCATATCAACCTCATAGTAATGGACATAGTTTTACCTTTCATTAAGTACAAGACTAAATAACTGAATGACTAGAACCGGAAATAGAGAGATCCAAGGAATTGGTATAAACCTTTTTTCGAAAATTTCATAATTTAATACCTGCGGAAACTAGATTTCTAGAAAGAAAAATGTACACGGATCGAATTTATTTTAGAGTTAAACCTACCCGAAAAAATAAAAAAAAAAAAACAATCTAAAATAACAATATCAAATCTTGATGGGTTTGCAGTGGAATGGCGTGCTAGAGCAGAAAAATGAAACAATAAAGCTTCACTCCATATAATATTTACAAATAACCTTTAGAGAACCTGGAGGTCTATTGCCTCCCTTACATGACCACGTCATCGGTCTCTATTCTGATCAAGATTAATCCAGTCCCAAGCATCATATCCCAGCTCCTTCAAATCAATTTCCCATCTACATCTCTGCCTTCCCAAAGGTCTTTTTCCCTCAGATCTCTCAACCAACACTCTATACGTATTTCTGGATTCACAATATGTGCTACATGCCCTGCCCACCTCAGACGTCTGAATTTAATGCTGCCAATTACGTAAGATCGTGGTGCGGTGGTCTGCGGCATCCTGACTAGGATTCGCGTTACGGAATGCGCGCTGGTTCGAGTCCTCATTGGGAAGAAATTGTCTCATGAAATTTCGATCAGTGTATGGGACCGGTGCCCACCCAACATCGTGATGCATTTGGGGAGATACGATATGTAGCGAAATCCGGTTGCGAAAGCCAGCTGTAACGGCTCGGGGGATCATCGTGCTAATCACACGATATCTCAATTCTGCTTGGATTATCGTTCATCTCAGCTTCGGCATGTGAACGTGAGGCCAGCAGCCGGCTGGTCGGTCTGGGCCCTTCAGCGTGCAGTTCTCCATTCTGCAGTAACTTCACCCCTTTTAGCCCCAAATATTTTCCTAAGCACCTTATTCTCGAACAGTCTTAACCTTTGTCCCTTCAAATTCAGAGTCCAAGTTTCACAACCGTACAGAACAACCTGTAATATATGTTTTATGAATTGTAACTTTCAGTTTTTAAAGCAGATCGGATGACAAAAGCTTGTCAACCGAATAGTAACAGACATTCCCCATGTTTATTAAGCGTTTAATTTCCTCTCGAGTGTCATCTTCAAAGGATAAACCCTGCGAGGCTTGTGGTTCGCGTAGTGGACAAGTGGCCAGCAGACTTGCAGTTCTTCTCAGCCCCAAATTCCCTTGCAAAGACGAATTTTCGTGTAATTTTCTAATTGTTTCTCCTTCCATTTCCCGAACGATATTGACAATGGTCTTGCCGTATGTCTGCTACTTTTGAAAGTATGTATAATCAACACTCTCAAGACTGGTTCGAACCTCATAAGTGGCACCAATAAATCATCATTCATGAGGAATCTGAGCCAGGAGGTAATTGTGTAGTGTGGCCAGTTCCATTCTCCGTCCATTGCATACATCACATAAAGTAGTAAGCAATCTAACCAGACTTGAAATGTATGTAACAATTGTTCTTCCTCTGACACCTTTCGTTACCGGTACGTGAGTTGTACTGCCTGATGAAGCCTTGGTTTTTCTGAACCGACCGACGCATGCGACTTCGCACTATCTCCCGTGTAGTCCGGATTTGTGTGAGGCGGGCCTCGCACCCCGCACCCCGCCGTCGCTTGCGTCGCACAGTGGGGTATTTGCATCAAAAAGTCGATATTGTCAATTTTGTCCTACCCCTGAAACTCTTGCTGCCTGAAAGAAGTAAATAGTGGGGAGCAATAAAATAAAAGTTTGTGTTTAATCTACTTGACCATGTGGCCGTCAGCTCAGTCCAAAGTTGAATGTTTGTGGCACTATACATGTATCGTCTTGGCGCTCAGCGCAAGTTCACAAGTTCATTATTGTTTTTCTACGTTTTAAAGACACAGTATGTCCTGTTACAAGATGGATCCTTCTCAGCAAAGTATGTACTTCACTTTTGAGCGATTTTTATGCTTATGTAAAGTATCTTTAAGAAGTTATTGCGGTTAGAAAACCATCTATATTTCAGTATTTTTTTTTACGAACGTAAATTTTCGTTTAATGACTTAGTCCACTTCAGGGTGAGTCCCGATGTTTCTTCTTGTTTTATTACAAAGACTAGATCTCTGGGTGTGTAATAGAAAAGAAATTGGCTGCGATATGTTGCGAATTGTGTATTTTATACATTTTTGTCACGAACGCTAATTTTCAATTTTTTAATCTGCTACAAATAAATATTTTTTTTTCTTTCACTAGGGCCATCTACAATCACAATTTTGTTAAGGAAACAGTTATATGATATCATACAAGAGCAAAAAGACTGTGACATCAATGAAAAATTGGAATATCTGAAAAAAATCTTGTTAATGCAAGAGAATTGTTCAGAGGAACAAGTTAAGGCTTTTAAACATACATTTTCGTATGTGAAAGCAGAGTTAAAAATGAGATGGTTGAATGCACACAGGAAAGTTTATTTATTCAGAAAAAAAATAGTGAAATCTGACTTCAAGTGACCTTAGAGTTAGGCCTACCAAAAACAAGACAACGGCTACGACGCGATATAACGGCCCACAAAAATCTTTGAGCGACTCTAGTGAACGAAGTAAAAGAAGGAAGACACAAAGACTTAGATGAATAGTAAACACTGAGGAATTAATTTTTGCCACCCATATACTGTACAGTATTGTTGCGAACCTCTGTAAAACTACATGCACCAAAAGTTAAGGAAATTACTAACTCTCCTAAGTGAGCCACAAAATACAGAAAGGCGTACTCCAACATTTCACAAGGAAAAAGAGGGCAGTTTTCATCTCCACAAGTTCTTTCTGTTTGTGGAAGCAGATAATTTACTTTGTCACCTGCTATTTATTTGTCTTATTGTTCATTCATTGTCTGTTCTTTTATTAAATAATGCACATTAACTGTAATTTTAGAAGTTGTATCAATTGGGCATAAAGTTGATATTTAGAAATTCGCTGCTTACGCCATGGATGCAGCAAATCTATATGCTAAGCTGTAATTGTGGGATCCAAATGACCCCCACAACGCATAAGATTTTTATTTACGGCCCAGCTGTAATTAAAAATGCTCTTTTAAGAATTCGGCAACTGTCAGAGGAAGCAGCAGCTGAAGCAAGGAATAAGCACTTCCGTTCCTACCGCCAGAATTATGCTAGAAGTTTTCTAGAGAAACATGTAACCTAGATATAATTAACAGGCTGCTGCTTGCTATTGACCCTGAGGAAGAGAACGAAACCATTTTAAAATAAAACACGGAAATGCTACTACTTTCTTTATGATTTATGTTGATCAACATGAAGAAAGTAACTGCAAGTGAATCTGAAGAGTCTTCTGATGAGAAATCATGGGAATAATCTCATCAATAAAGTATCTGATAAAGTGAAAGTGAGCTAAATTCTTAGCTACAAAAATAACTTTAAAATATATATTCATGACATGAAAACCATCTACGTATTTTCATATCGATATCTTAAATACTTGCATAATTACACACATTATATAATCAGTGTTAACTTATTTGCAAATTATATTAGCATATTAATTATACAGGACGGGTCAGGAGGAAAAGTATATGGTGTAAGGGGTGATAATATTGCTGATTCTGAACAAAAAAGTTTCTACGAACAATTATTGTCCTGTTCTTAACATAATCTGACATAACCTACAGCTGTTTGAAAATCACGGACGTCAGTCTCATGTCCTTCATTAGCACTCATATGCGGACACAACCATAACGACATTAGATTGTAGTAAGTTCAATGAAACGTATCCTGGACGTTGGATCGGTCGCGGTGGAGTCATTTATTGGCCACCGAGGTCACCCGACATTACTACACTGGGTTACTCTTTTTGTGATTTTGGTCTGTTTGTATAGGGAATTAAATTAGTCTCAATATAACCTCGAAGTTTCTGCGACTTAAGTAATAAATAAAGAGTTTGGATAAATCAATGAATAACATAAAATACATTTTGTATTTCTCTACAAGTGCCATAATCCCCTTATTACATCCTAATTTAATATATTATCCCAATTAAATGTGATTGGAACACAATAATAATTTTGGCCAACTTTTTGATGCAAATACCCCACTGTGCGTCGGTTCAGAAAAACCAAGGCTTAATAATACACTAGATCAGTCAGAACCTCAGCTAATGAGGTAGAGGACATTATTCGGACGACTGATAACTTCAGTGAACTTCATGCATCTAAATTATTGTTTCTATATATTATTAATGGTTATCACTAGGCCTGGGAAATACGTATACATGCCGTTATACTACCAGTGCGCTTCGAGCACGTCTCAGAGTGGGGGTGAGTTAACGCAGCGTGTTTCGTTCGTTTGAACTCATGCTTATCATCACGGTAAGTTAGTCCTCAGCACTTGGGTGGTTGAAAGCCACTCCTTTGACTTCGAAGCACAACTATCTGTTAAAAAAATTTAAAGACATCATTTTCTTTGTTAAAAAAATTGTACTGTTTTAAAGACATTTTATTTTCTCTCTGTAGAAAATACACGTAATATAACATTGACAATTCTGCAGTGCTTGGGAAAAGTGACGTAAGTCAGTTTCCACAAACCTTTTTTGATAATTTATTGACAACTTACACTGGTTTATGTCGATTTGATATTTTTCTGCATGAATTATTGTAATGGGAGGAATACCTATGTATCTTTTTCAAGCGAACAGATGTTCCGTAAGTTGTCAATAAATTATCAAAAAAGGTTTGTGGAAACTGACTTGTGCCACTTTTCCCGAGCACTACAGAATTATCAGTTTTTTTATTTCACTATGTTAATATGATGGCGTGTTACATTTTTGTTTTACGTAATTTTTCACTTTATATTTTATTGCAGTGAATAACAAACCACATTTTCAAATTTTCAAAGGAGAATGATTAAATGTTGCTAGAAAAAACAGCCTTACATTTAGAAAGACTTCGTTCCACTTCTGCAGAAACAATGAGGACATGTATGAAATATTTTACACAAGGATTATCTATCTCAAAATCTGTATCATTATTAATAAATTTCCTCATTTGAAATTGTCACAAATTCTACATAAAGTTAAATATGCATAATGTTTGCTACATTTCCTCCTATTTCGTGTTCCAACTATTCAGTTCGTCACAATATCATTGACTAAATGTTATTTTCTGTCTGTAGAAAATACACCTAAATATAACATTGACAAGTATCAGCCTTATTATTTCACTATGTTAATATGATGGTGTATTACGCTTTTGTTTTATATAATTTTTCATTTCATATACGTTGCAGTGAATAACAAACCTCATTTTCAAATTTTCAAAGTAGAATGATTGCCTGTTGGTAGAAAACATAGCCTTATATCTAGAGAAAATTCGTTCCACTTCTGCATAAAAACCGAGGACATGTTTGAAATATTTTACACAAGCATTATTTATCTCAAAATTTGTATCATCATTACAAATTTCGTCCTCGGCATCTTGCTTTTATTCTTCTTTACAAGACGTTGAATGTTGCCTGTTACGAATAGCAGTATTCGGTCGTAATGTAACCGATCAGCTGAAGTTCACTGCTGAAGGAAACACACAGGAATATCCACCCAACGCAATCACCTAAGTCAGAGGTGCATGAAGCGCACTGTAACGGCGTACAATTCTTAGCCCTAGTTATCACACATTGAAACACATGGTGAGGACCGATAAGCTAATGCATTGACATTAGGGATTGTCTGGATCCGTCTGTGCTTATCTGCTTAACAAATGTTAATTATTAACTAATTTATTTATATTGTACTATACACACGCATGTACCAATTCTATTCATGTATTTTTAGGCATAAATTATATATTTCTTCTGAAGATGGCTTATTTAAGCCGAAAACGTTAAACTGAATAAATAATGTGACTAGTATTTTAATAATTAATATTTGTTAAGCAGATAAGCACAGACGGACCCTGACCATTCCTAATTTCAACACATTCGTCTGTTGAACCCGGATATGAATTTAGATAATTTATCGATATAAAATACTAGAAATACTGTCATCAGCGATTTATTGTCGATTTATAATAGTGTCATAAATGAATCCTTTATTTCCTCATATCTACAGTATTTTGCACTAAACAATCGAGAGTTGCTCTGATGATTAATGATTCCCCTGTGATTATGTAGGTTAGCAGTCTGTTTACATTGTTGGTAACAAAGTACTCAAGCTCGTAGTCACTGGGATATGGCGGTAAAGTCGATGGTAAGTGAGATGAGCCTCGCGTTTCGAAGTTTGATGATGACGAAGGATGAAACTGCGCACGACCTTCTGCAGTTGAGCTCTAATGGTTTGTGTCCTTCATAGCCAACGGCATTTGCTCTTTCCATAAGAAGTTCTTAGACTTCAGTCCTAAAATTATTTTACTGAGAGGGTCAATAAGCCTCACGTAGGGAAAAGAAAAGTGAAGAAGGCAATATCATCATGCTTGTCCAATGATTGCGATTCTTTTTTCTTTGCGCATCTTCAACTTCTCCCTTTCACTTGCTACAAGTTAGATGTCTATCAAATCTGTAGGTATCCTTAAGCATCAGTTGCTGTCGAAGATGATTGTGTGACATCGTAATAATTTACAGTCCTAAGGTAGACATGACTTCAGTTATAAGATAAGTAACAGAAAGGTTGTAAAAATAGTTGAGATGAATTTCATAAAGGCGAAAATGGAACTACTTACACAATGGTTTCTAAGTATATGCTCTCAATGACAGATTTCAATCAGAAGTCTTATCAGTACAACAGTATTCAGACAGTATTTGGTTTCCAATACTTTGTCAAATCTTTACGAACATTTCTTAAGATCAATGCAAGTACGAGTAGTATAATGCAAAATGTACAGTGTAATGGTGATCGAAATATGATCTTTCAGGGCAAGCACACTTTGCGGATATGCCCTATTATTATATTTTAAATAATAATAACATATTGCTGTAATACCTTAATGCATGGAATGGTGAGGATAAAGCTTCAGGTAATCAAATGCACCTAAAGCGACATTAAAATTTGTATTGTATCTGTGAAAAAAAAGATTGAAATGGAATTCATTCATTCATTCATTTATTTTATTCCATAGATCTTACATGAGCAATGAAGCTTTAAGATGTGGAACATGTCAACATTTTACAATATTACAATTACAATTTTTACAAATTTTTATAGTTTTACAATTTAGTAATTTTCTACATGTCTTTCTCAAACAATTCGTGAATATTCAAATAGAACCTAGGAAAAATATTAATAGGAGCAAAACTAACAAGAATATTACTATACTGAGTGTTAAAGGTACATGCAAAGTGTAGTCCATTTCGATAAAAAAAATTCATCAAAATTGTTAAGTATAATCTTGCCTCTCTCAGCCACGACACGGGGAATCAGCAGAGTAGTAAACAATAAGTGGATACAGGCTCTTTGAAAGAACCAATCACAGCGCGGGCTTTAGGATGCCTGGCGATGGTCCAGGCTCGAAAATCAAACAAGTTTCTGATCATCGCTGTGGCGAGGATACCGGCGAACAGCACTGGGTTTGTCTCATCCATGTGCGAGGCTGCAGCGTAAACG
Source organism: Periplaneta americana (assembly GCF_040183065.1). Lineage (NCBI taxonomy): Eukaryota > Metazoa > Arthropoda > Insecta > Blattodea > Blattidae > Periplaneta > Periplaneta americana. The sequence goes on from NC_091126.1 coordinate 2,581,886, forward strand.
TACAGTTACCCTTAAAAGGAATGAGACGACTCTTGGTCGCCGGAAGTTAAAGTTCTACAGCGCGGTTCACTCGATATCGATGTAACGATACGTAACATGTCAAATACAGCAAGAATTGTTACGAGGACCACAACAAGGACAAGGACCAAAATAAGAATCACGAAGAAGACAGCCATTTAAGGCCAGGATTTCACAACATAGCTCGGATCACAAACTATCTGTACCGAATGGCAAATGCCTGCTATGGGATCTACATTCTAGACTGCTGTTGTCACTGTCTTGTCTCGGTAGCTCATATAGTAGCGTGTCGGTTCCACTGCTTAACCGAAACGTCTCGTGTTCGAGCCCAGGTAAAACTTTTTTTATTGAGGTGTAATTAATTTCTTCAGAGTTCCTAGACTGTCTAATTTGTCGAAAAATATGAATAATTTATGCCCAATTTCTGGGTATTACAAGTGGGCTGAACCTCGTCAAAAAAAAAATCTTACTTGGAAGTTAAGAGTATTCTTCCTCAAACAAAAATCATAAGAAACAAAAAGAGACCTGTCAACTTAAAATCTTGTCCACATGCCATCAACTTCTATTACAGCTCTAAGTCGGTCCGGCATGCATGTCACGAGATTATGGAATGAATTCTAATCCCAGGTTTTAACAACTTGATCCCACAATTCGTCTCGATTTCGAGGGCATCGGTGGGCTTAGGTGGCTATCTTCTCTTTTTCAATTCCGGCCATAAATTTTCGATGACATTCAAATCAGGTGACTTCGGAGGCAAATTAATGATTTCGATCTCGGGTCTCCTTTGAAACCATCTTTGAATGCTTGCGGCATAGTGCATGGGATGGTTATCCTGTTGGAACAGCAATGTTCCTTCGGGAAAACGTTCTAGGGGCAGAAGGAAGGAGTATATTTTCCAGAATGTGCTCGTAAGTTCCCGTATTAAACCGGCCATCGATGCGTTCTATAACGCCAGGTCCATCGTAAGACATCCACCCCAACACGATATCACAGTCTACTATATACAGTCACGAAGCTTGAGTTTTGAGGGTGCTAGAAACAATAGACTGTGACGGTACTATTTTGCATTGCCTGTAATGAGGCAATATTAGTGATACTAATGGTGAGCAACTACCTAATGTTTGCATATTTACTACGTATTGAGCTTCGCGAGTGTATATACTAGACTGTGACGATATGCTAAAGCGCCCCGATCTTTCACGTCGGTGCACATAGCGCTGATCATGTCGGAGACCATCCTCACGATACACACGGACAGGACTTTCGTAATCACTCGAGATGGTTGTTTCGTCGGAGAAAATTACATTTCTCCAATCGAAATCCACTCGATTGGTAGCGAAGGCAAGACGGTCGACAGCTTGTGCTTCCCTCAATATTTCCATTTGCGCAGCCCTGCGGCTCCTAATACCGCGGTTCGTCAACCTGCTGATCACTGTCTGTGAAGAACCGGGAAAGTTAGATGCTGCTCTTATTTCGTTAGCAGTCCGAAAGGGGTCCTGTCGAACTGCCTCGAATAAGAGAGCATCTTCTTCCAATGAAGAAATCCGGGGACGCCCAGGAATAGGGCGATTTTCGACCTCCCCTGAATTTTGGTAACGATGAACCCACCTCTCGGCTGTACTTCCAGGAACACCGACCAAACGGCCAGCAGATCTAGCCCCATACCCAGCCTCAACTAGAGCTATAACTCGCTGTCTTATGTCACGTCGGTTCGCTATTAAGATGAGAAATGAGGGCTGATGATAATACTTTAGTGTAGACAATGACTATTTAACGTGATAAAGAATTATTGAAATAAGGGGCATCTTGCACAATAAGAGTTAATAAATCAACTCTAACTTAAATATTTAAATAACAGGATATAACAGGAAGTCCAATTGTTGCGAAGTTAATCAAATTAAATCTAATTACATTAAGTAAACAAACCCAAAGTTATGATACCACATTGCTACAGCTAAATTGTAGGTTATTAACATAAGCATTGAATAGGTCCGTGCTTATGCGTTGGACGACAAAACCAAACATCGAAAAGTTCGAATCTTGCCGAGGAATCTAACTTCTTGCTTTTTATAATGTAAATCAGACTTCTAACTACAGTCATTCATATTTCTTAATATTTATTAATATTTAACATTGGATTTGTAAAGAAAAGACTTTAGAAATCTCATATGGAATTTGTGATCTGTAGTGACATAAACATATGTAGATTATCTCTCGGAACTTTTCCGTAAAAGTAAATTAAATTCACTCCTTGAAACTGGAATCCTTAGTCGTAGACTCATTTTCCCACCAGCATAAAAGCTGAAGTAGCACAGCCATTGATAAAAGTTTTGTACACTGAATTAGACTGAATTCCTATTCGACAGCACCTATAATCAATGGCTTGTATGAACATGATAAACAAATCCTGTTTCCAATGTTACTGAACAATTTCAAAATATTAATTTAAAAACTAAAAAGGGTCGTAAATGCTGTATCCAGTGATTATTTACATTCATGTCTACTAAATGAATCTTGGAAAAACGTATATGTTACTGGTACTGCTGATATTAAGAGTAAATGTATTGTATTTTTCACTTCATTTCAGAATCACTTCAGTAAATGTTCTCCACTAAATGTTGTGAAGAAAATTCAAAAATAAAAACATGTAGATAATGCAGGGACTTAAAAATGTCATGTATTAAAAGGAAGAATCTATATGTGAGGGGCCTAGTATCAAAACCTGCCATATCCATTTTTTTTAATCGAGTTTCCTTATATATTTTGGAGTACTTTCTAACACCTACCATATGCACTTGCTGACTTTTTCAAATTTGAACTACAACCCATATATAATGCATAGTAAAAATTGGAGTTACTTTCAAAACCTGCCACATCCAAGGAAAATACTCGATGTTTCACTTTTAAAACCTGCCACATCCATTCACAAATGACTGGAAGTTATTTAATCGCGTGAGCTCAGTTTTATCGGTTCCTCTACATTACATGCGAGTCAGTTGTTGTTTAAGATGTCACCTGCACTAACTACACTGAAAACATCACGGGGGAAAAGGCCGTTCGGCATTCAAAATGAAGCACTACAGCGAAGAGGAAGCAAAGATAAGAAAACGTTTCTTTTCACTGGTGTACGATAATTGAAAATATCAAGTCACGTGCCATGTTTAGAATTGTTATAAAATCTTCCATTGTTGATGCTACAGGATGTCATTTGTGGATTGTAGGTATACATTAAAACCGCCGACTTTCCATCAATGCGACCATAAAACAAAAGCAAAGGCTTTGAAATGTTCTGAACTTTCTGAGGTTGATATACTCAGATTAAATTCTGCATTCTATTCCAATACAGGAAAAAGAGGCCAAGATGCATTCATTTTGAAGCATGTGTCTGTAAATGACTGCATTAGACGCAAAACCACAAGTGAAAAGAAGAAGGTTTCTTTACACTACTTCATAAAAAAAGACAAAATCTGTGTTCGTGTTTGCCGCAAAAAGTTTCTGGCAACTCTGTCTGTTGGTAGATCGCGGGTGGAATCAATTGTTACACATTACCATCGTACAGGGCAGGTAAATATTATTAACAACATTTTTCATAAGCTGTAGCTTTGAAATAAGTCTTGTAAGAAGGAAACTGTCCATGGCTTAAAGATGCTCACTGTCTACGTTTTTTAACGAAAAATTAACTAATGTAATTACAATATTGTTGAGTCATTAGAATTAGCGTAATAATTGGTAGACGATTAAAATATGAAATTAATATTTCTATGCTTTCAAATGTTTCTACATTAATGACAACATTACAGTTAGGTTTATTACTACATAAAATTCATGAAAATACGCTATAAAATCACACAGAAGATAAAGTGAACAATAATATTACAGGAGAAATACCTTACTTTTACGCATAGTATTGTTAATTCTTTCACGAACACATACATTTTACGTATCAATAGTGGCATCGTACTGAACATGACGATAACATTGCAAGGTCAATTTTGCTTGCGTTTTTAATTTCGAAGACACTCTGACTCATAAGCAGGAACATTTCGCTGGCACATAATATGTACACATCCTTGACCCTAGACCAGCTCACATAAAAAAAATATTCAGGAAGTTCAATACAATGCACTGAGAGGTGTCCAATTCGGAGAAAACATAAGAATGATAATACCCATTCCATTGAAAGTATTAGTTCTAATGAACTCATTATTTTCTTGTACAAAGTTAATATTTCTCTACATCTACACTATTCATAGGTCCGATATGAACACCGTGGTGATAATGAGAAGGAAGAGGCTTTTTCTTGAAAAGCAGCTGCAGTCAAAACATTCATACAATCATTTAAAGGGATGGAGAGCCATTATTGTCGAGGATCTTCAAAGAAGACAGTATCTAACATAGACAAATAAATAGAGGTATCTACCGCCATCTTTGAGTAGGAAGAAGCTGTGGCGGATGTATTGCAATGATACCGCTGTAAAAGAAGAGTAATATTTTCGCAAGATCTTCAATACCAATTTCAATGTTGGAATTGTAAAACCAAGCACCGACATCTGTTCAACCTGTGTAAGACTGAAGAATCAACCAAAAGTGGAAAAAGATGAAGAAAAGAAGCAATCTTTTATCCTTCAGCTCAAAGTTCATAAGAAACGAGCAAAATCTTTCCATCAGTTGCTAAACAGGATCACAGATGACGAGGTAACTTTGGTGTGGACTGTGAAAACCCAAAAATACCCAAAATAGAGGATGTCAGCATACAATAGCAGAATAACTTTACCTACACAATTTCGCTTTTGTGACGATGCTTCTTAACAAACAACTAGGCATAAAAAAATGTTAGGTGCTATGTTTGGACTGAAAATGAGAGGTCTAGAGGATCCAGTGAAATAACTTCAGCCATTTATGACAGCTTGCAGAAAGTGGATTCAGCCAAAATACGGAAAATATGACTCTTTTCAGACGGCTGCACTGGACATGACTATGGTTTCAGTGGCAGCAACTTGGATAGAATCTAAGTCACTAGAGAACATCACTGAGATGGAACTTCACTTTCCCGTTACTGGCCATTCATTTTCACCAGCAGATAGAGTGTTTGGTTTCATAGAAACAGCAGTACGCAGAGATTTTGAACCCACAACATTATAACAACATTATCGGTAAGTATGGCAAGGTGTGCCGCATTGGAAGAGATTGAAATGTTTATAATTGGAAAGAAGCTGCTGCAAACGTTGTAAAATCCTCTCAGAATCTTCACTTTCAAATATCCACTGTAAAAAGAATTAAAATACAAAAGATAGACAATAGAATTGTTATATGTCGGGAATCGACGTACATGACTGACACTGGCATTGGGAAAACTATAGTTCGTAGTGGAAAAAGCCTCTCACAACTTCAGCCTATGGCGGTAAATATGGGTGTACCTGTATGCGCTAAAATATCACAGACGTTGCTAATCTGTTGGAGAAACGTTTTGGAAGTGAATGGCAACAAGACGGCCGCTTGAAATTTCATGCGAATGTACTAAATTCTGGAGAAACTGAGGAAGAAGCAGAGGAAGATTACTGCGAGACTGGGCAATTCATTAACCCCCCATGATGAAGGCATTGTGTGAAACCTGTGTTTTTAATTTCGAAAAGCTTGAAAATAAACATTATTTTATGTGTAGGCCTATGTCCAAATTCTGGAGTAAATGAGGAAGAAGCAGAGGAAGATTGCTGCGAGACTAAGCAATTAATTAACCCTCATGATAAAGGCGTTGTGTAAAAAACTGTTTTTAATTCAATAAAACTAGGAAAAAAGCTTATTCATGTTAACAGAAAAATTATTAGTTATTTAACACATGTTCTTATGGGTGATATATCAAAATCAGCCATATCCATTATAAATTGTCAAAAACATAATTATTTAGGGGGGGGGTACGATTTTCTGAATCTTATTATTTTAGTAGATTTCCACGAACCCCAATCATCTGCTAAAGGAGGGCCACATACATCTTATATCAAAGTAACTGCACGTTTTTCTCATTTTTCTCGAAATATAGCAAAGTGGATGTGGTAAGTTTTGATACTAGACCCCTCATGTAATGAGCTGCAATGTAACTATCCTCATATTCTTAAATACTACAAGAAGTACAGTGTAATTTATCAAAATTTATGAAAGAGGGAAATAGAACACATTTGAATAGAAAAGCACAAAATCCAGATAATGCAATTAAAGCTATTCGGAATATTATTAAAGTTAAACTTGTAGATATCCTAAGAAAGAAAATATTTTTTCATTAAAATTAGTGATTATAAAGTAGAGGATCTCAACTCTATTGCAAATTCTTTTAACGTCTTATAGTATATAGTACAGAAATATTATTGACAACTTTAACATTCAAGATTTTGCAAAAGATACTGTAATTAGTTACTTAACACATGCATTTAATAGTATTAATATATGTAATTAATCAATAACTGCAACAGTGCTTATTCATTCAATCATAACATGAATGGAATTGAATGCACATTAAATTAAACACTATTGAAAACACGTAGATAAAGTAGTTAAAATCAACTGAAGGGGTGAGAATGAAATAATCCAAAGCCACACTTTTAACAAAAATTGTTTTGTGCGAGTGCATTCATTACACATATATGAAGGGTACACGGAAAAAACGATCAAGGTCCATCAAAAATCGAAATTGAGTTAATAATGCTATCTTATAGTGGAAAGGAAGTACTATCATGTGGTCTAGCTAGTAATAAGAAATCATCGTTCTTGACATTCCACTACGTCAATTTATATTAAATACACACATAACAAAGTATTAAGTGCTTAAACTTTAAAATTCGTTTTTCTCGCAACTTTCTAAAATGGACCTTGATCGTTATTCCCGTGTACCCTTCATATGGGAAAGCTACTAATAAAATATTGTAATAATTACTCAACAAATGACATAGCCTAAGGACTCTAAACCTTTGTAAACGTTTGTCTGTGTGGCTTAGGAATATTTTTTAAATTTCATTTTAATTGTTAGTTTTTAATATATATATATATATATATATATATATATATATATATATATATATATATATATATATATATATGTATGCATTTACATTGTATGTGTGTGTGTGTGTGCATAAATGCATTCATTAGATTAACGTTTATAATATTATAACTTGTAATTTTGTAATTTCTGTGATCATAACACTTAATCTGAGGACTTTGTAAAACTCTATTTCAACGTTATTTAGAAAAAAAATCGTTGATATAGACTAAGAATCGAACTCGCTTTCTTCTACACAACACGCAGAGATCTTAGCGTCTGAGCTATTGCAATGACACGAAAGCTTTACTTTCTGTGCGGAGTGTCGATCTAGCCATGAAGGTCCATTGACGATTTAACTACACGATTTACGTATATATTTATCTTTTATTTACGTAATATTATCATATTTTTTGCAGATCTTAGCGTCTGAGCTATTGCAACGACACGAAAGCTTTACTTTCTGTGCAGAGTATCGATCTAGTCATGAAGGTCCATTGTCGATTTAACTACACGATTTACGTATATATTTATCTTTTATTTACGTAATATTATCATTTTTTTGCAGTTTTTGAAGTGAATTCCGGAACGATGCTAGTAACAAACCAAATAGCTTGAATCTAAGTAACTCAATATTCGTTATCTTGTGTATCAGTGCTCTGGTCTCTGATCATGCGCAGTGTTTTACATCTGAGACTCGGGAATATTCAATTGTCTCATTCCTTTTCAGGGAAACTGTACATATTTTCTGAATGTTAGGACATAGGCATGTTTTGTTTACTGGACTTGAACATTTGATGGTTTCATCAAAGTATGGAGAGAAATATCATTATGCAGTCCTGATAAAGACATTGGTAAGGCATTAATTCTATTGTAGATTGCATCATTTGTGCAGAACTAAATCAGTGGAAAGAAGAGGGAAACAAATTAGACAAATGTATGCGAAGCTATTATTGTTTAAAGGCCAATAAATGTTTTGCATCCCTATCTTACAGCTATAATTTGTACCTACACACATTATAACATAAAAATTTTAATATATGTTGATCACTTTCACGTATTAATAATCATCTTCAGAACTAAGTTCTAAAGATGGCTCCTACTAAGCTGAAACTAGTCAACTAGGTATTTTATAAACTTAGTTCACTATTACCACGTGAAAGTGATCACAATAAATTATAATATTCCTAAGTGATATAGTGTTAAAAGTTGCGTAATCAAGATGTATAAAAAATTTTGATAGACCTAATTTAATGTGTTTCATCTAACAGAAAATTAAATTTGTTTATTTGAATTATTCTAATGTTATATATGTAATATATTGTATGTACTGTATTTGTGTTGCAGGTCACGTTTAATGGGTAATTTATATAATGTATTGCACTGTATGTTTTGTTTATTGTATTTTTTGCATTCTGATTATTTCCATACTTTTACTTATCCTATATTATAGCACATACTCGCACTGTATGGTGTAGGCCTATACAGGACGACATAGAAATATTCTATTATATTCATGAATAGGCCTACTTAACTCTTAATAAACTTATCAATTACATCTGATATCATTAAACCTTTGTTCTCTGTGTGCATTAAAATAGAAAGTTTAGTGTAAGAATGTCAGTGCAGTTTCATGTTTTTAAATGTAGCTATACAACGTACAATAACTACGACTCTACTCGACGTAGAAAGCATGGCTGCCTGTTTCTCTATTGCTTAAAAGTTGGCGGCGTCTTGTTCAATCTATGTTGCTTATAGTAGTCGTTGATCGCAATATAAATTCTTTCCTGAGACTTCTTGTACATCTGATTGAATAATTTATTAATGTAGAAACGTAGAGTTGTAGATGAATATCATCGACTGTTCTAACTAGATTAATATCATCCACTGTACTAAGTAGATGAATACCATTAACTGTTCAAAGTTGCTTCGATTTCTTTGGTATCTATAAACTACAAGTGTATTTTCACATTGTGATAGTTACAGGAAAAATAACAATATCGGAAAAAGTAAAGAAATACAAAGTAGAAATATAAACAAAATAAGAACAAGAGAACATACAATCAAAAGCATATAAAGAAATATGTTGTACTACTAAATACACTTTTACTAACGTTTTCAATATCTTCTCATTTCAGGTGGCTCACTGCACTGCATGTATAGGCCTATATAGATTTGTTATATTCTATACAGAGTTGATAACGGAACATTTTCTGAGAAAGTGTCCAAAATAGACGTGATGCATTAAGTAATGAGGAAAGGATATAGATTTCTTTCGTCATATCGTGTTTTAAATTGATATGGGAAGTTATATGGTAAACCAACTAAAAGTAATATCAAATGTTTCAAAAGTAATTTTGTCAATGATCTTTTGAATTTTACTTTCAAAATCCCTTAACATTAATGTAACTCTTATTACTTGTGACTTCGCTTGACAGTGCGCATGCGACACTGTTACACCTCGTTCAAAGGATAGAAATTCCCGCTCTGAAGTAACTGGATAAACTTTCATTACAAGAAGGACGAAGGGCAATTTTTTCAGCAGAATCAGTCTGAAATTCTAAATCCGCAATTTCCATAGATTTGCTTTTCCCCCTTTTGAATTCATGGATTTTATTGAAGTGAATGCAATATTTTTAAGCATTAATTTTGAAATTGAGGGTTCAGTGAAAAATATGAAATCTAAGCAAAAACATTTAAGAAAGAAAATATATAAGGAACGCATTTAAAAGGAGACCTTCCGGTTACAGAACTGCATCGAGGTACGTGTTTAAAAGAGATTGTACATATGTCACTGTTACATCTCGTTTAAAGGCTAGACATGTCACGAACTGGTTTATTTCTGCGATCGTCGTTCATTTAGAAAACAAAAGAATGACGATAAAATAGTAGACCTATGGCTGCAAAACATTGTGTATTTAGCAATTTCTCACAAATGAATGATGAAACTTACATTAATTTCCCAATCATTCTGCCCTGTACGATATCGGGTTCAAAAAAATACGGAGATACCCATGAAAAGAAATGTACACAAGGGTGGTAAAATATCTACATTTCAAGATAGGCTAATTCTGCATTCGAATACATTAGGAAAACAACAACAATATATTACCTTAAAAAAAATCGTCTATAAAAATGTTGAATCCAGTATTGTTAGAGAGCAGGGATGCATATATAGGGTGTCAAAGGAATCTCTCCTCTGAAGTTCCAACCTATAGTAAGGACGGGTAATGTAATCGATTACTTGAGATTATTTTAAAATCTTAATGAATTGTGTTTAGAGCCAGTTTTTTTAAGTTATCTTGGGCAATAACTTGAATATTGTAAACACTACAATTATTTATAACAAACGATGTAATTAATTTTCTTGACACAGATCACACTCTTGGAAAATAATTTAAATATGTCTCTGTGTCCCTAAATTTCTCTCCTAATCTAAGTGATTCAGCAGAATTATTGCCTCAAAACTTAAGGCTGGATCACAATAAACGGGAAACGAGAATCGGAACGAAAACGAAAACGAAAACGGTAAAATTGTTAAAATGTGTACATTTAAATGTGAGCATTCACAATTAAAGAAAAGCTTGCCGGAGCCCGGGATCGGGAACGGAGAGTTGGCCAAGTTTCAACTTTGGCGTTCACGTTTCCGATCACAGCCCACTAGACTCATTCTATTGCCATCTAAAAGCTATTTTGTCGTCGTATATTTTGTAGCAAGAAGACCGTGACACAACCTATGCATAATTTTGTTCTGTGCTGTGCATCATGGAGCAAGTTTTATTTGATGAGATTCTAATATTGAGTGTTGAGGAAAATCCTCACGTTTACGATAAGGGGCGCGCCTCATATATAGATGAGAAAATGAAGGAGAATATGTGGCTTTCAATAGTTGCATCTTTGAACACCGATCGGAAGCGAATCATATTTTATTACTGTATTGGTTGTATTACACACTACATATTCATGCTTCAATTCAATAACTACTGTTGTGTTCATTTTTGTTCTATTACAAATGTTTCTTCTCTAATTATTTTACGTTGTGGTAGACTTAAAATAGGTTGTGATAATAAAGATGCTTGGGCATATTTATAGTACCGTACCTAATTAAATGTTTCAGTTGAAATTTCGAAGTAGGTTAACCTATGTTTATGTTGGCTGCCTTATACTCATGAGAGAACGCCATTGGTCAATTATACATAATAACATAGAATGCGTAATATCGACTTTACATATCGTTATTGACTATTGTGAATAAAAAATTTTCATATTCACGTCCTCTGCTTCTCGTTTTCATTCTGGTTCTCGTTCCCGGTTTATTGTGAACCAGCCTTTAGTGCTAATACTTTCGATAGCAAAGACGCCGATGTCCGCTCAGCTGACGTTTAATGGAATGTGCGGTAATTTAAGTCCGAAATAAAGAGGTGCCGTTGTACTCAGCGATCTAGCGGGGCTTCCTTCGGGAGGGAACAATGTGTCGTAGAAAAACCCTGATACAGGACTCCATTTCTCACCTACGTTGAATTTATAAACTGAATGAACTCTACAATCGAAAGCGTTGTTAAATAAAAACACCGATAAAACCCTCTGTGATGGTGAAGACATCTAATGACTAGAAATGGGAGATTTTAGGAACTTATACCACTTTAAAAATCAAATTTACCATTTTATAACACTTTTAATGTTGGAATTCAGCATTTTGTATCGTTTGGGGCTGGAACATTTTGTATTGAATTTTGGTGGTCGAAATTCAGTGTCATCAATGTGTTATGGGTCATTCGTTATCCTGTGCACCGTAGCATATAGTAAGAACCTTATGGTGGGGTAAGTGGCTGTAGATTGTAAAAGGGAAGCTTCTTAGTCCACTTTCATCTTTCTCTGACGAGCAGATAGGTTTCACGAGATAATAATAATAATAATAGTTTTATTTTCCCTGGAAGAGTTAAGGCCATCAGGCCTTCTCTTCCACTCAACCAGGATCAAAGCACATACAGTAAAATATATACCGGTGTAGAAGTATTAACTTAATGATAATAATAATAATAATAATAATAATAATAATAATAATAATAATAATAATAATACAAATGGCTTTCTAGGAACCCACAGGTTCATTACCACCCTCACATAAGCCCGCCATCGGTCTCTATCCTGTATAAGATTAATCCCGTCTCTATCATCATATCCCAACTCTCTCAAATCCATTTTAATATTATCCTCCCATCTGTGTCTCGGCCTCCCTAAAGGTCTTTTTCCCCTCCGGCCTCCCAACTAACACTCTATGTGCAATTCTGGATTCGCCCATACGTGCTACATGCCCTGCCCATCTCAAACGTCTGGATTTAATGTTCCTAAGTATGTCAGGTGAAGAATACAATGCGTGCAGTTCTGCGTTGTGTAACTTTCTCCAGTCTCCTGTAACTTCATCCCTTTTAGCCCCAAATATTTTCCTAAGAACCTCATTCTCAAACACCTTTAACCTCTATTCCTCTCTCAAAGTGAGAATCCAAGTTTCACAACCATAAAGAACAGCCGGTAATATAACTGTTTTATAAATTGTAACTTTCAGATTTTTTAGAGCAGACTAGATGACAAAAGCTTGTCAACCGAATAACACGCATTTTCCCGTATTTATTCTGCGTTTAATTTTCTCCCGAGTGTCATTTCTATTTGTTACTGTTGCTCCAAGATTCAAATAATAATAATAATAATAATAATAATAATAATAATAATAATAATAATAATAATAAATAAAATGAAATAAAAAGAGATTGAATATATATGAATATAATCACAAACAGGAAAATACATTCTAGTATATAAGTATTACCTTAAAGAAAATAATTAATACATGTGAATGTAATTACACAACTAAAGGAATAGTACAATTAATATAATCAGCATGGTTTACATTGTGACAATGACAATAATTATACTTGGCTCCAAAACATAACGGCCTCATTTCTTAAACTCTCCTGAACCCCTAGCCGTGTAGCAGAAATACAATTCCGAATCTCAGCGCTGAGCAATCTGATGGCATCACGGTGTTCAGAGTTTCAACGATGACGTCACTGATGCTCAACCGGTGTCGCACCGGTTCCATCAGCTTGCAGAGGTGGTGGCAGTCTCCATCAGCCGCCATCAGTGAATTGGTTCTTGTATAGGGAGGAAATTAGCAGACAGCATATTCCGAATCTCACCGACCGGTGGACAACAATGACGTCACGCTGCAGCGAAATAGGAACAAAACTGCTGGAAGGTTCGATGGCTGTCATGGCGTCTGTACAAGTTGTTGTCTGTGCTACGCTAGCAAGATTTTGCGAAATTTCCGTACTGTCATCTCTTTCAAAGAAAAGAGAGCATAAACAATTTATTTCTTGAAACGGTAGTAATAACTGGTCCGTTGACATGTTCGCTCATAAACCATTAACAATTTGTTTTTACAAACAATACAGCAGAACACACAGCCATGACACAACAGTGCACGTATGTCATTCGTCTGCTAATTCCCGCCCTATACAAGAACCAATCAAATTCACTGATGGCGGTTGATGGAGACTGCCACCACTTCTGCAAGCTGATGGAACCGGTGCGACACCAGTGGATCCAAGCCCCTACAGTCTCGGCTGCGCGGAACGAGGAAACCGGGGCAAATTGAACGCTGCGCTTGCCGCCATGATGTAGGAGAGCAGACGCATAATAGCAGTACGTAAATCACACAATTTAACGCTGTGATTATCTAAAATTGACAGATTATGGCCATTTTCGACGTTTAACGTAAAATTAGGACGAAATAAATATATTCAAAGTTTCATTGATATGGGTCAGAGCATTAAAAAAAAGAAAATACGTACGCAGCAATTGATAGAAAACATGATCATACATCCATAAATAGGCCTACACAATACACATTATAGAATGTGCAATTTTACGTTAATCAGCATATTGTTAGGTTTCAGAGAATCGAAAATTATATTAACATACATTACTCTTAGATCACAAGACGTAAATATATGCACCTTGATTATACAAGTTTTTATTATAATCAAATTCTTAAGTGAAATAAATATGTGATAATCAGTATAGACCTGTTGTTAAGTTTTAGAGAATCGTAAATTGTAATATTACCGGTACTTTTAGACCACAGGACATAAGTAACCACGCAAAATATAATGCGCAAAGGTAGCAAAATTGCATTGCATTTATAATTCATTCTTCAATTAATAAAGGGAATGCTATAAATTATAAAAAGTAGCCTACCGGTACCTAATACATTGCAATTAATAGGTAACATGAATACCTAAAAACTAAACATAATCACATTATGTAAAAAAACACCTTTTATGAGTGGATTTCTTTACATAATATATTGTTATTTTAAATAAATAAATATATATATATATATATATATATCATTGGTTGGGGAATGATATTACGTAATTTTATGCACATATGTTATATCAATAAGATGACATTCCTTGCTGTTTTAATAATATATAAGCTTATCCGGCAAAATATAAACGGGTTATTTGTATGTGAACTATATGCATTTATAACCCCCAGTGAAAAATAATGCACTAGGAATATCTGCAAAAACAAAACAACAACAAAAATTGCTGTGTAAATAACAGCGTAGACCACTCACAAATATAAAGTAATTTTAATGGCCTACGTGGTTATGTCTCAACCAACAAGAAACAGCCTCTGTTAAGTTACAAAATCTGCTACAATGTAATATTAAATGTTTAAATATTTATACACTTAATTAGGTATATCATGTTTATTTGCTGTTAAACGCCAAAAGATGGTTGAACAGAAAATAATAACTTTTCTCTCCCTCCTCCCTCCCCCCTCCTAGAATCCCATTAGTGATATTTAATTCCCACAGAAAATTATGTATTCATTTCCTTACATCTGAAACATAGCATGTTCTCCAACAAGATCAAACCCACGGCTGGCTAATTTATTAGTCTAGTTAGGCCTATACATATTGATCATGATCCCTGAATCATAAGTCCACAAAGTAGGCTTAGCTATTATAGCCATTTATTTATTTATTTATTTATTTATTTATTTATTTATTTATTTATTTATTTATTTATTTATTTATTTATTTATTTATTTATTTATTTATTTATTTATTTACTTACTTATACACCTATAGATTTTGAATCGATTTTTATTATCTTGCAGATAAATTAATTTACATAATAAGAACAAAAAGTTATCTTTCCACTAATTGTGTTTAATATCTGATGTGTAAGTCTAAATAATTCACTCAGTGGGATTTCTCTACAGTCTGATATACTTGTACTAACAATTAAGTATTCTTTATTGTCTTAAACTACTGATTGATTTTAATGATATTGATAATGTAACAACAGAGATAATATATCGTACCTTTTGCAAATGGCTTGGAAAATTAAACAGGGATGGTACAGCATCATCTTTAAAAATTGTATTGCCATTACTTTCCAAAAATCTGTGTCTTTAAAATGAGCCGAACACAATTTTACGTTAGGTGAAGGCACACATTTATCTCTTTTAATAGCAACAAGCCACTTTGCAAGTAGCTCGGGTTTTGTGTTTACCGCTGTTTCTACCTATTTAATGGCGGCGTAAACATGCGCAGACTGGTTTCAATTTTGGACAGCATACCAGCGCTTCGTGTGAGTCTAGTATACTATTATAACGTCTTTGGGTGGATCATCAGTGACGTCATCGTTGAAATTCGGAACACCGTGATGCCATCAGATTGCTCAGCGCTGAGATTCGGAATACTCTCAGACGAATGGCATCGTGCACTGTTGTGTCATGGCGGTGTGTTCTGCTTTGGTTCTGCTGTATTGGTTGTAATGAGCACAACGCAAAAACAATATGTTAATGGCTTATGAGCGAACATGTCAACGGACCAGTTATTACTACTGATTCAAGAAATAAATTATTTATGCTCTCTCTTCTTTGAACGAGATGACGGTACGAAAATTTCGCAAAATCTTGCTAGCGTAGCACAGACAACTACTTGCACGGCCGCCATGATAGCCATCGAACCTTCCAGCAGTTTTGTTCCTATTTCGCTGCAGCGTGACGTCATTGTTGTCCACCGGTCCGGTGAGATTCGGAATACGCTGATTGCCAAATCTAGCTGTCATTGCCACTAATACCTGATGGCTTTTGCCCGCTTACAGTCAGTCGTTTCAGCTATTAGTCGAGGTGTTGTTTTATACTGTTGTGCGCTTCGATATGTCCGATAGTGGTTAATGAGTGGTGGAGTAGCCAGGGCCTTGTAATTCACCTGAAGATGTAGAACAAAGAAAACAGAATATGTTATTGGCAGAGGAGCGAAGCTAAGGAAACAAACTGTTAAAATTGTGAGTAATGTCAGGAATTTTATCCATAGAGTAATCGAAAGTGGTGGCAGTTTAATGAGTAGAAATCTTACTTACTTAACATCGGATGCAACTGGCGTTGGCATTACTACAATAAAAAAATATATCGGGCATAGACATTCAAACTGACGATTTTACTTGTGATTTACTTCGTCGAACAGTATATGAACTGTACGCGAAAGGAATATCGCCAGTAGCAAATAATCTTAAGGAAATAATGCGTGAGAAAAGGGCAGACAGTGATATTGTATTTCCTTATGGAGTTACAACAGTGAGAAGATTATTTTGCGGCATGGAATTTTCGTATAAAACAGTTTCACGAAAAGTTCTTAAATCCGAAACCAACGAAATAGTTGTATGGAGATACAGATATTTACAAGATATTAAAAAGTATAGACAACAAGGATACGATGATATGTATTTGGACGAAACTTGGTTTGATACTAATACGCGAAAAATGAAGACCTGGTTGGATGACACGGAGAACTGCATGGTGTGTTCCGAATCAGAAATGTGACAGAATTGTAATTGTGCACTGCGGAGGACGTTCTGGTTTCGTGGACGAAGCTCTCTTTGCGACTCATCAGAAGATGGAAAACGCTCCTGCCGATTACCATGGCTCAATGAACTCTGAAATTTTTGAGGACTGATTTGAAAACTGTGTGCTGAAAAGATTAGAAGATCCGTCGGTAATTGTGTGAAATAATGCAAGTTATCACAGTCGTGTGCTAAATCCAAAACCAAATACTTCTTGGAAAAAAGATTCAATCATAGAATTTATGAAATGTCATAATATTACAGTGCCTGAGCCAGTACCCATAATACCAGTTCTCGAAATAGTATATGAATAATTACCGTTAAATGAAAAAAAAGAAGAAATATGCAGTTGATCAGATGGCCACTTTCTATGGACATTTGATGTTAAGACTTCCACCATATCATTGCATACTTAATCCAATTGAAATGGTATGGTCTCAGATCAAGAGGAAAGTGGCATCTCGAATTATTAAATCCAGAACACTAAATGAAATACACAATCTACTGAATAGTGCATGTGCTAGTGTAAGCGTTAACAACTGGAGCAACTATATAGATCATGTAGAGAAAATTGAAGAGAGCTAACGCAGTGTACAGTTTGTTTTCGACAATGGTCCATTTGTGATTGACGTGGATGCATCAACAGATGATGATTCGGACGAGAATTAGATTTGAGGTATGATCTGTTTTAGACATAATTATTTTTATTAAATTTTATGTATGGTTACGTATTCTTACTTACTTTAAAGAAGCATATACATTTTGAACAACAAAAAAATAATTTGCAATTCTTTTTTGTACACGTAACTTATATGGGTCATTCTCACGAAACCCATCACATTTCTTTCGCCTGCATAGATTTCTGTAATATCTTGTAACTTGGAAAATGTCTCCTGTGTAAATAATATAGGACTATTACACCTAGTTATTCACCATAAACATAGATCGATACTATATTTTCTTACCGCCATGCATAGCTTGGAGTACCCCAACATGTGGACACCGTGGATGTCCCTCACTAGAAAATATAAATTTCAATGAATATCACCTTTAAAGTATAAATCCGATTACAAAGAAACACATTGTATTGAAAAGTGCGTTAAAGGAAGTAAACATCTCATATACAACTCTTTTATAAAAGTGCCCAATGTCACTACAGAAGTGGTGTAGTTTTTGTCGACGAGTTTTAGGCTTTGCCATGGAACGGATGATTCTTCGCTTTGAATTTGCCGCTTTAAAGGAGGAGTTCAATGTGGTGCTCCCAGAACATCCGGGAGATAAAGACGGTGAATTTCCAGTGCTTTCGCAGACACACAAAAATCAGCACTTGAGTATCAAGTTCAAAAGCAGCATCGAATAGCAAGTGTTCATTTTTTAAGTGGACACCGCGGATAAAGTGCCAGCTCAACTACGGATGGGGGAATTACCAACTCCTGGGCAAGTAATGACTTCATAGACTACTTATCTAATATGGTCGGAAAAATTAATATGCTTAAAAGTAATTAGAACACACCAGCGCAAAGTCTGAAATGTGGACACCGTAGCCGTAAACAGAGTCCATTTACGAGGCGCATCCAGAAAGTAAGTTCCCCTATTAAAAAAAAAAGAACACACACTTTCAGGAAAACATTTATTGGCAACAGGTACAGCAATGTTTCAGCTATTTTTCAACATAGCCACCATCAGAATTGAGACACTTGTCGTATCGTGGGATCAACTTTTGTATCCCTCTGTCGTAGAACGCTGCCGCCTGTGAATGGAACCAGCGTGTGACAGATGTCTTCAGCTCTTCGTCATTGCCAAAACGCTCACCAGAGGACAGGAATTTCTTGAGGTGCAAGAAAACGTGAAAATCGCTGGCAGCAAGATCAGGACTGTAGGGTGGATGATCAAACAAATTCCGTCAAAACAGCTGCTGTGCGCCGAGCCGTATGTGGACGAGCATTGTCCTGGAGGAGCACAACACCTGCAGTAAGCATTCCACGCCTCTTGTTTTGAATGGCACGTCGCAATTTTCGCAGTGTTTCACAGTAACGGTCAGCGTTCACTGTTTCACCTCTTGGAAGGAAGTCAATGAGTAGAATGCCCTTCCTGTCCCAGAACACCATGCACATCACTTTCCGTACCGACAGCATCTGTTTGAATTTCGTCCTGACCGGAGATCCACTATGCCGCCAATGCATTGACTGCTGCTTGGTTTCCGTGGTGAAGTGCGAAATCCAAGTCTCATCGCGCGTGTCCATCCTGTCGAGGAACTCGTCGCCGTCATCATGATACCATTGCAGAAATGTCAGTGCTGCTCCTAAACGTTGCATTTTGTGTTCGGGTTTCACCCACCTGGCACACACTTTTTTGAACAGCAGGTTCTTAGTGACAATCTCATGCAACAAGGATCGTGATATCTGCGGAAAATGGCTGCTCAGCTCCGTAATCGTGAAGCGACGGTTCTCCATGATGCACTGCCGCACCAGCTCAACATGATCATCATTGATGAGGTTCGGTCGCCCACTGCGCTCTTCATAATGGACACTTTGACGACCTTCGGAGAATTGCCTACACCAGCGACGCACAGTCTGCTTACTCATGATGTTTGGTCCATAGACCTGACAGAGCTGCCGATGAATTTCAATTGGCACAATGCTTTGTGCATTAAAAAACTTTATCACCGACCGAACCTCGCAGGCGGCGGGAGAAGGAATAAGAGCTTCCATTTCGGACCACTGCTGCCACGCTACTGGCACCAGGCGGGACCTGACCGGCTGGCATATGATTGATACGTCATAGATCTGTTACGCATGCGCAGTTGACACGGCTAATTACGTTTACTTTCAAAGGGGAAAAATCGGGAAACTTACTTTCTGGATGCGCCTCGTATTTAGGACGGGGTATTTAGTTCACAGTCCATGATTATTATTGATGTGATGTTTATGATGTACAGTACGTGGAAAAATATGGTCTCTACGTAGTGCTATATGGATACAATATGTGTCATGCGACTGTGTCATGTATTTGTATTACACGATGAGTGGTGGTAAACTGACTAGAGGACGGAAAAAATATGAGATTAAGGGAAGGATAATAAGAGAAAATTTAAAGACAAAAATTTATAAAAGTAAAAAATCTGACGTTTCATAAAATGTCAAAAGTCGAAACGTGCAACTTGCAAGGAAAATAGAACAAGAGCGTTTGCGGTGAAAGCAGATCCTGAAAGGCACGCTGCTTACATAGCGTCGGAGAGTAAAATATGGGCTGAGAGGAAGAAGCAAGGAAAAATTAAGACAGTTTCGGTCATGACTAATAGAGAATTAAGAGAGCGAAGGAAAATCGAAGAGAATAGATGAGAGAATATTGCACGAAAATTAGGAACAAATGTATTCAACAATGTAACCATAGTAATTTGGGAAAGGATGCAAAAATCTGTCCTGCTAATAAAAAGTAGTGAAGTTATTCGAAAAATGAAAGCCGAAAACATTAAGCTTCAACGTTAAACAGAAAAATTGAAAAAGCATTATTCATTTGTAAAAAAAAAATTAAATAGGTCTATATTGTACTCCCTCTCGTATCACAGAGAAGAAAAAAGCAAACCAAACTTCCTCGCGTACTTTGCTAAGAGGACGTCCAGTTCCTTCTGACATTAAAAAGAAAGTAATCCTTGGAGAGATGCTAGAGCAACAATTAAAATCTTCATTCTTTTCTGTAGGATATAAAAGCAAACAAATAGTAAGACGCATCATGTGTGGCAAAATAATTAAAAACTATAAAATGCTATAGCACTGTAAGAGAATAATTTCTCACACAGCTGTGAGTCAGAATAATTCCTACAGACAAAAGAATAGCCACAGTTTAGAGTACAAGCATCCCGTGATCAATAAAGGCGCATCAGTATCAGTGGCGTAAAGAAAGTCCAAATTTGTTAATTTTCAATGAATTGACTTGTTATATCTGTAAATTTGAATGTGTTCACTGTGGTATGGGTCGTGAAAATTTCCTATTGTGTAAAGGAGTTGGTTTGTGTTTTCTACAAAGTGCTTCTTGTTTCTTTGTAGGGCGTAAGTGTGTATGTACTTATAAAAGAATCAGAATTAAAGGGTAAAATATTTATCATTATTGTTATTAGGCTACTATAACTGTAAATCATTTCTTATTTGTATTTAAATAATATCTTCATGGAATACGTGAAATCAGTCACAGGCGTAGCTCGGTCGGTTGCCTGCCGATCCGGAGTTTCGCTCGAGCGTGGGTTCGATCCCCGCTTGGGCTGATTAGCTGGTTGGATTTTTTCGAGGTTTCGCCAACCGTAAGGCGACTGTCAGGTAATCTATGGCGAATCCCCAGCCTCATCCCGCCAAATACCATCTCGCTATCACCAATTTCATCGACGCTAAATAACCGAGTAGTTGATAAAGCGTCGTTAAATAATCATAAATTAGTGAAATCACTTAGGATTGACGTTTCAGTTACAATTAATGAAAAAATAAAACTGATATAACTTTGTGAACAAGATGTAATAACATTACAGTTTGCTGTTTTACGAATCAGTAAATCTGGGCGTTAATAATGAAATAAAGAGTAATAAACTCTGTAAACCCCATTCCACTCACATCTTACAGGTAAGGTACGGTTTGTTTATGGCGATCATCGTCGGACGCACATCGCCGGCGATTATAAACGCTCGCGATGATCGCCGAGGAGTGGTTTCTTTATTGACGCACATCACTGTAGATTCTCATTTGTTTATTCCTTCATCTACTCTATATGGTCAAGTAAATTAATGTAGGCCACGGACATAACCTAAAAATTATAATGAATAAATCCAAGATAATGAAGTTGCTATTTATTCTAGAAGAGGGAGATGACGATATCAAAATCTCGCATGCGTATTATAAAAGGTACAAGCTACGGACTAATGAAATGTTCAGGAATAGGGTTACAGAATTCTGTTTTAACACATTGATAATGAGACATCTTTATAAAAACGCTACAAAATTTAAGGAATATTTCAGACTCTCACCTGACCAG
Organism: Periplaneta americana; assembly: GCF_040183065.1. NCBI lineage: Eukaryota > Metazoa > Arthropoda > Insecta > Blattodea > Blattidae > Periplaneta > Periplaneta americana. The sequence continues at coordinate 2,603,876 of NC_091126.1, forward strand.
TTTCATTATGTTGTGAGTTTAATTGAAAATGACAATGTTAAATTCCCTACAAATTTTGTCAAGACCCCCGTAACTCCAGTTGAAAGATTGGCAGTAACTCAGGTTATGAACTGATTATTATTATTATTATTATTATTATTATTATTATCATTATTATTATTATTATTATTATTATTATTATTATTATTATTATTATACTGTATTACATTACATGGTGTATTCTAAACAATAATTAAAAAAAAAAATTGGCTAAACTAGCGCTGAGGTAGTTCCCTTCGTAATCCGCTTATACACTTTACATGTACGAACATGTGATAGGTTAGGTTTGGTTCGTTTGGGCTTTTATTATGCCTTGTATATACGATCAACTACATCTCTACAAAAAAAAAAAAAACGCTATGTTTCAGAATACCGCGTAAGTACTTAGGTAGGCCTAGTCACAGAAAACTTACAGAAGAGAGAATTTCCCCCTTACCCAACACTGAACGAAATTCTCTGGGGCTCGGGCGTGATAAAAATGTAATATGTAATGTAATGTTTAATTTGTTTATTAATTCACAAGCTCATATTAAAAAGAGCATTATGTTGTGACACATATTCAATAATAATTTCGTCTTCAGACCGCGAAAAATTACAAAACGTCTTGATTTGTTTTGCAGCCAAAACGTACAGACGTGGTTAACGTGTACAGATTAGCTATTCGATATTACAACATGACCTTGTCTAAATATCGATTATTGAACACGAATGCGGCGATGTGCGTCCTGAATATGCTTCAAAAGCAACCTCCAGCGATCTGCGCCGCGTCCAACGAACTGAGCTGGCGATCTTCGCTGTAAAGAAACCGTGCCCATTCATTTCAACTGCTAGCAACTCCGGCGACAAACGCTGGCGATGTGCGCCGTAAACAAACCGTACCTTTACTGTTCAAAATGTCCACTATCAGCGTGCATGCAGCTTTCACATCTTCTAGTCCAATTATGGCGAACTCTGGCCTGTAGACCTTCACTGTTCCGAATTTCTTCCGCGGCTGGATCATGTCTAAGTACTCACGATTTGTGGACTCTGGCATCTCGTAGTTTTGAAATAAACTAAAGTGCAGTGGCGGCTCGTGAACTTGTGAATTGGGAGAGCTGCAGTAGATTTTGGTACATACAAATTTCACTTCTTGATACCATTACTAATAAGTATAGGACAAAAATAAATGTACTACATATCGAAAAACCAAAACTTCCTGACTTAGTTGGGAGATGTCTGTGGCATCATTTGCTAATCGCTAAAAAAAACTAATACCATCGATTTCAGTCTGAATTTCTGATCGGCAGACACTCGACTTGCAATCTACCAGTTCATTCTGAATTGTCTTAGAATTACCTTTCAACAGTGGCATATGTTCCAAATGATTTTTGAGACGCTCATTTAGATTACTCGCGAACTGTAGCAACCCACGAAATACACCAGAGTTCTTCGAATCGTTTTTTCATCATGTCCCCTAAGGGGAAGTTCATATTGGCCACAAAATTTGATACAATCAATATTTTTTAAAAATAATTTCACGATTTTTGTCTCACTTCTTGTTTGTGTTTGAGAATATTTGTTTTGTTCGTTTCACTTAATTGCACAGCAATATTAGTTTTGCCTAACGTAGCCAATGAAACAACATTTTTCAGGTGAGACTGCGAAGATTCGTGCATTTTGCTTTTTAGGGGCAAATGTCCTAAATGTGTCACACCACTCCCAGTCCATGCAGCATCACCACCGAAGAGGAGGCAAGGAAAACAAAATACAGATTTTTTTTGTTCATATCCACGTAACCACAAATGGTTAGCGTAAATTTCATTGTTATACTTCCTTACATATATGCACTATTTCGGTTGGATGAAGCTTGAGTAAGATTTAAGTCGGGTAACGAACAACCCTTTAATTTCACTTCATTACATCAATTTTCTCCGCAAGGGAAAGTTGAGAAAAATAAAATTAATATTCTGTAATTCACACACTCATGCTTGCACATTTGCACTGGTTAAGTTACGGTACTAAAACGTCACACCAAAGCAACACTCAGATATACTGATGGTCAACAATTTTCTAAAACTGGAAAAGAAGTCTCTTTCGTATTTTACGTGCTATATCAAAAGGATTCCACTCGTGCAACCATTTTGAGTTAAGGCAAATATTAGGTTCTGCTGGAGGCTGAATATATACGTAATAATAAGGCAAAAGAGAATATTAATTTCGTTATTTTAACTCGATAAGATTCTACAACAATAAGTATGTGAAAAGAAAATAAAAATTGTGTCATTAAATTTCAAGGGAATAGAGAATCCATTTGACGCAGCATTACAATAGCGGTGTGGGAGGAGAGGAAAGATCCCTTGTTGACTGGCTCTGCAAGTCATTGCAGCGAAATATGGGTTTTAAACAGCGGCAGTTTCCCTGTGCTTCCCTTCACCGCTCAACCCCCTGACCAAGCAAGACACACTCTGCAGATATCAGGACGACTTTGAATGCAGTGCCAATTCCAGTACAGTCGACGCGCAAAAAATTATGCATAAGATAATAGTACATATTCCCGCCAGATGAAATATAAAGCAATTTACCAATAAAAGCTTTAACAATTCTTCTACAAATTAAAATAATTATTATTTTTATTTTCGTGTCAAACCAGGGAGTGCTGCAGCTCCGCAGCTCTTATGAACGAGCCGCCCCTACTAAAGTGTATCGCTGTACGTCCAACTGCACACTAATGCAATGCAAACATCACAACAGCTGATCAGTTGCGAGTACTACGCCATCTGGCGTCCCGACAGCGATGCCAGAGTTTTTGACCTTCTGTATGTCACTCGACAATCAATGTTTCCAACGTTTCTTCAGTCGATTAATTTGAAAGCTGTGAATTTTCTAATTAAAATGCTGCTGCAACGTCAACATAACAAACGTTCTCTTCGTTGTTATACAAGAAATTAAAACGTATTTTAAACACTATTCGTAAAATTCGCTATCGAAATGTTGGCATAAAAGTATTATTTCTTCAAAAACCTCGCAAAACCTAGCAAAATGGTATTAGATTTTTTTGTTCCTTATATTTTAATGAATCACATCCTACAATTAATGTACTACCTTACCTTCCACCCTGTATAGAGGCTTGAAAAGAGTAAATTAGAACGTGAATAAACCAAATTAAAAAAAAGACTTTGGAATCCACCTCTTCAATTGTGTGCCATCTGTTAATTCTTCTGATGTCTTTCCGACCTGTTAAAAGGTTTGCAGACATTGTGTCTAAAACTCTGTTGCCTTCTGGTAGCACCTAAAGCAATCATCAAACGTGCTGAATTGCACTTTCTCTTCAGAATGGTTAAGTTCCACCTTAGAAAATGAACAACCAATCAAATTTCAAATTTGTGAGCGTAATAACTTTAAGTGTAATAACTAATCATAACTGTAGAATTTTGTAGTTTCAACAATAGGCTTACGCCTTGGCCTCGTTGGAAAATTCATTTGCATATTGGTATCAGAATCGTTTCATTTCACATCTAAAATGGATAAGTGGAAATTTGAAACGGGAACAGAAGTCGGGAGTGAGGGCTGCGTCAAGCTCATCGAGTGATCCAACTTGTGAAGTATGTCAATACGACAGAAGTCAACCATGTGTAAAGTAAAGGAAGTACGATGAAACTTATATTAGATTTGGGTTTTGCTCTATGGGTGACAAGGATTACCCAAAGCCGCAGTGTGTTGTTTGTGATGACATTCTTGCTCACAATAGTGTTACAGTCTAGTATATACAGTCTCGAAGCTCAATACGTAGTAAATATGCAAACCTCTCAGATGCAAACATTAGATAGTTGCTCACCACTAGTATCGCTAATATCGCCTCATTACAGGCAATGCAAAATAGAACTGTCACAGTCTATTGTTTTTAGCACCCTCAAAACTCAAACTTCGTGACTGTATATAGTAGACTGTGGTAGTGTGAATCCTTCTCCACTTAAACGCCATTTCCACTGATTTTCAATTCCAGAATAGTTATAAATCTTTGCCATTAATTACTTGTAAGGAGTTCCCAGTGTTGATGAATAATGGTTTCTTTAAGTGCTACCAGAAGGCAACAGAGGTTTAGGCACAATGCCTGGCGCCTGCAAACCTTTTAACAGGTCGGAAGGACATTTCTTATTTCCCTTTTCTCTCGCATTTCTTTCTTGTATGTCTATTTGTATTCTGGCCTGATGGCCTTAACTCAGCCAGATTAAATAAATAAATAAAATAATAAATAATAACAGCCTTATTACCTTTTCCATCCACATATTTGTGCGAGAGATATTTTTCTTCATATGGCTACCTAAAAAAATAAATCCAGGAACAGACTGTACTGAAAGTGATCTGAAATTTCCTTTAACTTCTTTGGTTCCTGACTTCAAAACTCGTTCTTGTCATTGAATTTTAATTAAGAAAATGAAAAGGTTTAGGTTAAGAGAGAGGTTTAAAATATTGAAACTATGCTGCAACTTAAGACGCGAGAAATTCTGTCACTAATTAAAACATTTCAATAATATCAACAAAGTAATTCTCAGTGTGTGTGTTTATATTAAAATGTGTGAACTCTAATAATATGACTTTAAATATAGGAAAATGCGCTATTGTATTATTTGCTTGCCTATTTAATTTCGATTTTAATTTTTTAAATGTAAAATACCTTATTTGAGTTTTTGTAATTTCAATATTTTAAGCGCTGTTGCGTCATTTTTGGAGGGGGATCCTAGGGTAACTACAGAAACTTGAAGTTAATTTGAGGTTGTTAAATATAAATATACAGGGTGGATTTCCAGAGCGAATAGTTCATGTTATCTGTAGGGCCGTGACATCGGTATATTTGTATTAGTCCGAAGTGAACCTAAGACGCCGGTCAGAATGTAGTCGGCGTTTGAAGTACAGGCAGTGGAAGCGAATTTGACACATGCCTAAGCAAGCACGTTCCGTGTTTTGTATACGATTATTGCGTGTTATAAAATAATTTATATTTGTTACTGTTGCTCCCAGGTATTTGAATTTTTCCACCTCTTCAAAGGATAAATTTCCAATTTTTATATTTCCATTTCGTATAATATTCTCGTCACGAGACATAATCATATACTTTGTCTTTTCGGGATTTACTTCCAAACCTATCGCTTTACTTGCTTCAAGTAAAATTCCCGTGTTTTCCCTAACAAATATAAATGACACTCGGGAGGCAATTAAACGCAGAATAAATATGGGAAATGCGTGTTATTATTCTGTTGAGAAGCTTTTGTCATCTAGTCTGCTGTCAAAAAATCTGAAAGTCAGAATTTATAAAACAGTTATATTACTGGTTGTTCTGTATGGTTGTGAAACTTGGACTCTCACTTTGAGAGAGGAACAGTGATTAAGGGTGTTTGAGAATAAGGTTCTTAGGAAAATATTTGGGGCTAAAAGGGATGAAGTTACAGGAGAATGGAGAGAAAGTTACATAACGCAGAACTGCATGCATTGTATTCTTCACCTGACATAATTAGGAACATTAAATGCAGACGTTTCAAATGGGCAGGGCATGTAGCACATATGGGCGAATCCAGAAATGCATATAGATTGTTAGTTGGGAGGCCGAAGGGAAAAAGACCTTTGGAGAGATCGAGACGTAGATGGGAGGATAATATTAAAATGGATTTGAGGGAGGTGGGATATGATGGTAGAGACTGGATTAATCTTGCACAGGATAGGGACTGATGGCGGGCTTATGTGAGGACACCAATGAACCTGCAGGTTTCTTAAAAGCCATTTGTAAGTAAGTAATGATCTTCATCAAACTCGTGCCATTCACTAATGTAATATCCAAATCATGAGATGGCTTAATTCTGTTCTTTCTTATGTGTATACGATGGCACTTTTGAAATTGGATGTAACTTAAACATAAGCAAGATGTGAATGATATGTTCCACAACTCAAATTTTCGACATTGCAGTCAAGTTGTACTTATTATTATATATAACTCTGTTGTGTTTGCAGCGTTGCGTCGTAGTCCAGGAAGTGTTTGCAGAGGGTTTGATGTCTCAAGATGGTCGCCTCAGACCTGGCGATCAGCTCATAGAAATCAATGGTATTGATATGACAAATGCTTCTCACCATCAGGTTTGTAACACTGTTATTTCCTTTTAACCACATCATGTTTTTAAAGTAACATTTTAAATAAAATAAGAACTATTTAGCCTAATCAAACAAATAAATTTATCCATTGTTGGGATTTGCATTAAATCCGTCAATGGAGTGACATCATGAACTGAAAGATCCAGGTACAGCGGACTTCTCATCATACCAAACAGCAGGGTCCATAGGACAGAATGTGCCTCCAATTAAAATCTTATTTATTTCACATCTGATATCTCTTTATACTAGCATTGACTTCATTGGTTGATAAAAAAAAAATGCTTTTTACTAGTTTCATCAGTGTTCATCAAATTAATAACTCTCAATTTTCAGTCACATCTGTGCCTACGCCTATATAATTAGATATCAAATTATGGAATATTTGAAAGCATGATTCAGCATTTTCACATTTCAAGACAGAATTCCAATTTTCTTGTTCTATAAACAAAATGAACTCATCATAATAATTATACTTCTTTTTACATAGAGAGGATAATGAAAAGGAGATGTATTCGAGTTTTTAATTCCAATTTCGAATATTGCAATAAATACATAGTGGTCGATAATAGCGCTACAAAGAACTGCTGGTACAATTTTCAAGTTATTTTTTGTTTCAAAAATTGTGATCAACACAAGACTTAGAATCAGGCCGAGAATTTAACAAATCCACATTCCAGTAAGATATTCATACATCTATTGCCAGTACTGTCTAATTCAGCGGTCATCAGCACAGAGCACCCTGGGGCTAGTGTCTCTTACCCGCGGAGAACACACTGCTCTATGGTGCAATCGTAGCTGCTAGCGGCTATGCTCTCTACCTCTTCCTCCTGCACACGGGATGGCTCCGCTTACCCTTTACCCATTTCAGTAAGTGCTGATGATCACTGGTCTAATTGATATTCTAGGATTTGAATGTTAACGTCTTCAACAATGATTTGATTGCTTGTGTCTTTTGAATTAGACAAAAATAGTTTAAAAATTCATTTATACAACTGTTTGGAGACCTGTATATCATCACCGCAATGGAGAATTGAGTATTGTTAAATAAAAATTCAGATGCATAGAATTACATTGTGGGATATCTACATGTAATATTGTGACATGAATGTTATTTTCACAGTATACAATTAAACTATCGCATTTATTTTATTTAGGCTATTAGTTTTGAGAAACTTTTTATAACCTGGTAAATCATACCCAGAGTCATGATTTAACCAGGTGTCTGTCAGTATACTGAAATCAAGAGGATTAGCAAAATTTTGCACAGTGATACAGAATTCCAGGAAATATTTATTTAAACTGCGTTTATTTAAGTGAAACAATTTAAAATCGTATAAAGAGTTACCAATGTAACTGTTGCAAGAGTCAACGTCTCTCAAAATTTTTGTGCGAGAGTTATTATTGGTGGAATAGTAATTTGGTTTTTATTAAACCATCCATTGCTGAGAAAATATTAACATTAACAAAAAGCAAAACAGAAATAGTAAGACAATTACAAGGTAATTAAATTTTGAACAGAATTGATCTTATAGGCAGGGCTTGTTTCATCTTTGCGAATAATGTCTTACAATCCCACCTCCACACAAATCTGTACCCTTCCTGACTGGCTGTCTCTCTTGTCACGGGTAACAACTGTCAAATGTTCTGTGGCCGTAAACCTCTCAGTGGGTAGCAAAGGGTTTATCCTTTGTAGTGGAATTCCTGGACCTTCCGAGTGTTTCCTTGCTTCCATCTTGAACTTGTGGAGCCACGTGTCTAAACTTGGCCTTTTGTGGAATTTGATGATAAAAGGCTTCATCTTGCAGGTAGCCTTTTTACCATGCTTAGGTCCTACGATGACTTGTGAAATATTTTAACAATCGTAGGCACAGATCCTTCAGGAGTTTCTGGAATCCCGAAGACTACACATGTATTGTTGTAGTTCATGGATCACGCACTGCACTCTGTGTTATTTTCAAACATTCTTTTGTCTTAGACAGCTCTCCACTTATTTGACACGAACCACACTGATTGTTGTCATCTCTGACTGTATGGATGATTTGAACTCATCAAACATTTGTTGTAGAGTAGAGATTACTTTGCTGTCCTCACTCAGTTCATTTCCACTTTCACTTCCCACTTTGCGGTTATTTCTTGTTCTACCCATTGTAAAAGATGTTACTAAAAAAGAAAACATGTGCGCTTTCAACAGCAGTCTGACTGGGATTTGTGATTCTTAGATCATATTGTACAAAAGTTATTGTGCCATTAGGTTTATGCTCAATTCTCGAATTTCCGATATAATTGTGTTTGTGTTACAGCAACTGTGTTATATCGGCCAATATGCATTTGAAGATCACTGGAATGTACTTTGCAATGCCAGCATCAAAAGGGGCCCAGGCACAGGAGCCAACGGGCAGGGGGCAATCGAATGATGTGTAAATAGAAATCATTGTTTTATTATACAGAGAAGGAAACACAGCTAACACCCTTCAGAATATTCCCCCAAGGCTTCCAAACATCTTTGCCAATGACCGTCATCAATGTGTACCACCTGTCGTAGAAAAGCTGTTACAAAGTGCTTCCCACACAGCAGCGGAGTGTTAGCTGCAGTGTGGGCTGTAGCATTATCATGGAGGATTATGTGGTACTTCTGCGAACTTAATTAATACATGTGCTTGCTTTAGTTTTGTGTACTGTATTCACTTATACAGAGTGTAAACACTAATTGTATTGTAATCTAAGCTATTACATTTATAATTAAATGATTCACAAATGAAAGTTATGTGATAATAATATATTCCTCATGCATCTACGACAGAGGCAGAGAGGTCTTGCAAAGCTGCGCTGAGTTTTGAGTGGTGGAAACGCATGAACTAAGTCTTGTGAAAAGCATTAGGCCAATAGCATATTTGATGAATTTTTGTATTATTTCATGAAATGTTTTGTTGTCACTTTCCGTTAATTATAATTAAGGTTTTTGATAATAAACCAAATAAATCAATTAATAAATTATTTAAAATGAATTAAATGCAATTAGAAATAAAGTTATGGCATTACGATTACTTACAATTACTGCTACAATTAACAGCAAAAAGAATGGGCCATAGACAATTTCTAAGTTCCAGATACATAACATTGGGCATGCTCATCTCATCAAAGCCATAGTTCACCAGGTAACACTTAATTAAACTATTTAAATTTGCTGCATTTTGTTTAAGAATCTAAAATATGTTATAAAATCGAATGGAGGGTTGATTCTAGAAACTTCAGAGCCTCTGAAGAGTGAAATAATAATAAAATTACTAATACAAAATCAACCCAAGCGAATATGAACAGGATATGCATGTATTATGCCGAAACGGTATTAACAATCTCAGTAGCGTAAGTCATTACGGCATTGGTCTATTGAACGAGTTAATAGTAGTAGCTCGAGGTTCGATTCTCCCACAATCTTCTTTTTTTAATTACAAATTCGCCATCATATGTCTCGCAAATCTATATTTATGTGGCGATATCTCTTAGAATATGCCAAAACTCTAATAAATAATAAACCTCCCTCCCTCTCTCTTCCAAGTAATACTCTTGTCTGTTAATAAAACGTTCTGTCCCGTCATTACGCTTGAAGATGGCAGAGAGACAACTCCATCAACAATACCCTGGTTCGCGTACGTTACTGCGTCGATGGCGGCCAGAGAGATTGGAGTCCTATTGTCAACTGCTAAGCTGTGAGCTAAATTTTTATCGAGAATGGTGAAGTTGTGAATCGTCCCATTCCTGGTTGGTCACGCATCTCTACAAGAGAAGAGGGCGCCATATTATTGAGAGAAGTTGAGAACCACCCCTTTAGAACTGCCTCGCAATTCAAGATGGCGTCCAACTTTCCAGGTTCCCCACACACTGTGAGGAGACGTTTTTTCAGAGAGTGTGGCATACGGTGTCGTGGAGCTGTGAGGAGAGAACATTTGACGATGGAGCATGCAGTGGACTATCTAGCATATGCTACTCTCCGACAGGACTTTGATTGGAGAAATGTCATTTTCTCTGACGAGGTAATTGTCTCCAGTAGCAACGATGGTCATGCCCTAGTTTATCCTATGGATGGTCACTGATACGATGAATGCTTCATGAGACGACTTAACAGATCAGGGCCCGTGAGCGTCGCATATGTCACATGATAGGGCATGCACGATTGGTTTATGGCAGAAGTCTACGAACACATTTTGGCAAATGTAATGATCCCTTCTGCCCGAGAACACTATCCAGAAGGAACACTTTTCTTTCAGCAGGATAATCACCCGGTACACACCGCCAACCGGATTCAAAGATGGGTTATGAGGAGGCCTGATGTCGACCTGGTCGACTGGCCTCCAAAATTACTAGATATGAATCCGATTGAATATTTGTGGGCTACAGTCAAATGGACCCTATGCTCGAATTGGGCAGAAAAACCACTCGTTCGGACAGCTGACGAATTGTGGGACAGAGTTCTAGATGCGTGGGAGGAGGTGGCTATGAATTTAGACCTGTTCCATAATCTTGTGGACTCCATGCCACGCAGAATAAGGGCAGTTGTTGACGCAGGTGGTTTGTGGACGAGATACTAGTCCCCACCACAGGTCTTTTTTGTTAATATATTAACAAATTGTTTGTTTTGTGTTTATTTAATTATTTAGTTATGTTTGTTATGCGTCCGGTTTTTAGGATGTGAAACAAGTATTTTTGTTACTCTCGACTCCACAAGTAAGGAACCCTGGCCTCACACCACTTCTACACAGATGACAATGACAGGCCAGTTAGGGGAAGTTGTCTCAGGTGTTGCCATATTTGCTCTTGGCTGGACTCTTTAAATATATTTTCTTTTGCAACTGATTGGATTCCTTTCAGTGTATCGATGCTTCCTATTTACGAACAAATTAAATCAGTTGCATAGTAATATTGTTGTTATTATTATTATTATTATTATTATTATTATTATTATTATTATTACTATTACTACAACAGGTCAACATCGAGTGGTTAGCATATCTGTCATTAGATTAAGAAAAGTAAACAATATGTTGTTAAGTCTACTGTATATGCTACAGGCTATGCCTAAGTTAGTAAACATGATTAGGTTCTATTATAAGTTATTTGCTACACAAAAATAACACTGAAAACTTTGATAAGGTGCATTGTCACATACGATTACAGAGGGGTCCTGTAGCATTTTCAGGACACTGTTTTCGAACCACTCTTCGAAAACTGCAGAGTTCATTGTGCCATGAGGCGCATCTGCCATTTTCTTGTAACAGCTAGAGCACCATCTATGAAACCGAAACGCTCCCACAGTGCACAATAACATTTCTGTCATCTTTTGTACCACACAGTTTTCGTAGTCGTCTGTTAAGTTTTTCATGCGACACATTATGACTGTCGTACCAGGTTTCGACTAAATACACATCATTGTAGCCATGTGAACGCAACTCTTATCTGTTCTAGATACGAATAGCTCCAGGCAATGATGTTACTGGCTTCGGCTGTAGTGAGTTTTCTTTACACTGTCTTATATAAAAACCCCATACTTCGGAGTAATCTACGAACAGTACTTTTCCATAAGGAAATTCATAGTCAGTGCCACTAGTTTTCTCGCGCATAGCATGCGTTACGGACATTCAGCTCTTGTACGGTAGCACTCGTACGAGATCATGTGTAAAATAATTGGTTTTTCAAAAGGACTTCCCTTTTTTTCCGGAATGTGATAACTTATGTAGATAGATCTTCAATATTTTATCTTCTCTTTATACTGCTTAAACTAAGACCTGTCGCCTCTTCCACCAATTGATTAATATTCCTTCTTTTCAAAACTCCACCATTATTCTTCTGATAAAGTTCTTAACACTTTGCACTATTAGTACACTTTGTTTTCGTAACTTCGCCCCCTTTCCTATTGGCGATTTATTACAATTCTTAAGCTTAGTCGGCTTCATTTCAGAAGAAGGCCCTGGTGGTGGCTGTGGAGGCACTTCATTATTATTATAGTTTATCCACAGCCGAAAGAAATTAAACATGGTAAATTCACTATCATACTGCTGAGAACCACAACGCGCTGTTACTAATATACAACAGAAACCGTAATGCAATGGCAGGAATATTCTTTCAAAAATGGAAAATTCACAACACAGCATTCTCGGCGGTCTCCTGGCGGTATCTTTGTTCACGATTTCACTAACTGCGGGAGCGTATCAGTCAGATTTATGGCTTCCTGAACTCAACCCTGCAACGGAGGTTCTTTACTTGTGAAACCAAGAGTATACAGACCAGGTCTCCCCTATTAATAGCCCACAGGTGATGGGCAATAATATTTTTACAAGGCAGGCATAATGAAGTTTATGAACAAATGCTATTTCACATTTAAAGTAATAAAGAAATTAAAGACTAAAATAAAAAAAAAATTACTGTACCAGGAAACAAGCTCACAACCTCTGGTACAGATGTCAGACATCTTACCACTGGGCTACACACAGCTCGTAAGATTGAATACATTGCAGACGGACGACTTTCGACGAAGAGAGAGTGCAGTGCGTTTACACGAGTGAACCACGTGATAGAACTTAGCATTTCTATCGACCAAGAGTCGGCCTGTTCTTTTTGCCGTTAAGTGTACATACAACTTACTTACAAATGGCTTCTAAGAAACCTGGCCAGAAGTTCATTGTCGTCCTCACATAAACCCACCATAGCTCCTTATCCTGAGCAAGATTAATTCAGTCCCTACCATCACATCCCACCTCCTCGAAATCTACTTTAATATTGTCCTCCCATCTACAACTTTGCCTCTCCAAAGGATTTTTCCCCTTCAGGTCTTCCAGCTAATACTCTATACGAATTTCTAGATTCCCCCATACATACTACATGCTCTGCCCATCTGAACCATCTGGATTTAATGTTCCTCATTATGTTAGGTGAAGAATACAATGTGTGCAGTTATGCATTGTGTAACTTTCCCCATTCTCCTGTAAGTTCATCCCTCTTAGTCCCACACATTTTCCTAAGCACTTTACACTCAAACGTCCTTAACCTCTCTTCCTCTCGCAAAGTGAGAGTCCAAGTTTCACAACCATACAGGACAACTGTAATACTGTGTAACTGTTTTGTAAATTCTAACTTCCAGCTGTTTCGAGAGCAGACTGAGTGATAAAAGCTTCTCAACCGAATAATAACATGCATGTCCCATATTTATTCTGGATTTCATTCCCTCCCAAGTGTCATTTATATTTGTTACTAACCACCAGTGTAGCTCAGTCAGCTAAGGTGCTTGCCTGCCGATCCGGAGTTGCGTTTGGGCACGAGTTCGATCCCTGCTTGGAATCATTACATCCTTGGGCTTTTTCCGAAGTTTTCCCCAACTGTAAGGCGAATGTCACGTAATCTGTGGCGAATCCTCGGCCTCGTCTCTTCAAATACCATCTCGCTACCATCAATCCCATCGACGCTAAATAACCTAGCAGTTGATACAGCGTCGTTAAATAACCAAGTAAAAAAATACATTTGTTACTTTTGCTCCAAGGTATTTGAAGTTTTCCACCTTTTCAAAGGATAAATATCCAATTTTTATATTTTCATTTCGTACTATGTTCTGGTCACGAGATATAATCATATACTTAGGTTTGGAAGTAAACCCCGAAAAAACGATCTTCTTACTTGCTTCAAGTAAAATTGCAGTGTTTTCTCTTATCGTTTGTGTATTTTCTCCTAACATAATCACGTCATCCACATAAAGAAACAGCTGATGTAACCCATTCAATTCCAAACCCTCTCTTTTCCTGGATTTTCCTAATTGTATATTCTAGAGCAAAGTTAAAATGTAAAGGTGATAGTGCATCTCCTTGCTTTAGCCCACAGTGAATTGGAAAAGCATCAGACAGAAACTGGTCTATACAGACTCTGATGTATGTTTCCCTGAGACATATTTTAATTTATCGAACTAGTTTCTTGGGAATACCAAATTCAATAATAATTTTATATAAAACTTCTCTCTTTACCGAGTCATATACCTTTTTGAAATCTGCGAATAATTGATGTACTGTGCCCTTATACTCCCATTTTTTCTCCAATATCTGTCGAATACAAAAAATCTTATCATTAGTCTATTTATTACGTCTAAAACCACATTGATGATCCCCAATAATTTCATCTACATAAGGAGTTAATCTTCTCAAAAGAATACCGTTATTGGACAAAATTTTATATGACATCAATAAAGTGATATTTCACGAAAGTTACTAAAGTTAGTCTTTTCGCCCATCTTAAAAATAGGTACAATTATCGATTCCTTCCATTGTTTGGGTACAATTTCATTTTCCCAAATAGCACGTATAAACTTATAAATTTTCACTAGATAATGCGTTTCCACCCTCTTGTATTATTAAATTTGATCGTTACCTGGAGACTTGTACTTTTTCATATTTTCTGTCACAATTTTGACTTCAGGAAGTGTGGATTCGGGTATAAATGGCTCAGCAGTTTATATTTGAATATCGTCCCGACCATTTCAATTTGGCCCATGTACATTTTTAATAGTTTCCCTAAATAGTTTTCCCATATGTTCAGGATGGAATGAGAATCTGCAAGCAAGTCACCATTCTCATCCTTGATCATGTTAATCCTTGCCTGATATCCTTTCTTAAATTCCTTTATGCCTTTATGTGAATCTCTAATGTTTTTATTCTTACTATTTTTTTCTACCGTATTGAGTATTTTCTTCAAGTAATCTCTCTTTTTGTTACTAAGTGTACAACCTGCTTCCCATCCTTCATAGAAATAATTATCTCTATTCGCCTAGACTGGAGCCTATAAGAATTTCAATTTTGCCTGTTTCCTTCTTTCTACTACTATGGAACAATCTTCATCAAACCACGGTTTCTTTTCCTTAGTTTCATAATAGCCTATGCTCTGCTCAGCTGCAATTTTGATATCTCTGATACTTTCCCACACACTATTAATACCGGTATGTAATTCCTCCTCAACTTCATCAGAACTTCCTAAAGTGGCAAATCTATTTGAAATTTCGACCTGATAATTTTGCTTAGTTTCCTCATCTTTTAATTTCGGAATATTGAATCTCCTAATATTAACTTGTTGCTCTACTCGCTTGGCTACTGATAGTCTTTCTCTTAATTCTCCATTTGCCAAATTATGGTCAGAATCACAGTCTACCCTCTGAAGGATCGAATGCCTGTTATACTAGTATGTCTTTGTTTATCTATCAAGATGTGATCTATTTGGTTTTGTGTCAGTCCATCTGGAGAAGTCCAAGTGTGTATATATATATATATATATATATATATATATATATATATATATATAAAATATACTCATTTGTGTGTGTTTTTTTTTTTTGTACTTTTGACAATTACACTTTTTGATGTAAAAAAGTTGACTAACCTAACTCCATTTTCTATTACTAGTTACGTGTAGGCTTTCTTGTCTAATAGTCGGTTTAAAAATATCCACCTGTCCTACTTTAGCATTGAAATACCTAATCGTTAATAAAGGAAATACTTTAAGAGTGAGTGAAGATCCTCCAATTTCACCCTACAAATTTAATAAATATTTCATTGAATATTCAACTAATATCAAAGCGGATATTTCTATTCCAGAGATATGTGCAGATAATGTATTATATAGTAAATTGGCCTGGATACAACATTTCATTGAAAGGAAATAACAAACAATGATATTTTAAAATGTGTCAATAAATTAAAACACTCTTAAGGAAAAGATTATTATGACATGTCAAATAATTTAATTTAACTAATTATGTAGTCTCTATGCTTTAACTCGATTTTATAACGATTTGTCAATTTTTTCTGTGTCCCTTGAAATATAGAGAATTGTTCTTGTCTATATAAAGAACAAGAAAGATGAACCTAGTAACTACAGACTAATTTTAAATACTATTGTGGGATTTAATCGATTAATCGATCAATTTGTGCTGTAAGATTAATTGATCAAAAATATTTAATTGAATAATCGAGTCAATTAAAATTAATTGGTTGTAGTTACTAATTATTATTTTGTTAATACAAACTCATACTAAAAATTCCAACAATATTTCCCTCTCAGAAATTGCTTACTTAAAAGCACAAGAGTACTGTTATTATCTGACTGTAAACCAGGTAAAGTAGGAAAAATCTTTGCACAAACACTTCAGAAAGAGATGGAAATATGGGGACAGTGACCTAGTCTAACTCTATTGAAAGTTGAAACACAATGCGGAACCCTTATTAAGTTTTATGGTTTTCCAAGAAAACTTCGACCTTGTTTTCAACTCATCTTCCTAGCATATGAAATACATACTTTTCTGGGATTCGTCCCCTTCATTCCTTTTAAAATAGCCATGTCTACACTATGTGCAAGTGAGAGCGTAACTACCTTCTTCTCTTTTTAAAATCTGGTAATTCGATTACAATAGGGCCCAGTCTTCTGTTCCGACCGCTGTAGTTTTGAAGTTGCAGTTTCTGTACTGAGCTTGTATATGAAGGTTGTATGTTTAGTTTGATAAAGAAGAAAAAAACAGTTTTCTGTGATAAGTGTAAACTCCATTATGTCATATGAGAATTTGAGAGGTAAACTCAGTGAAATGTTTGGATTTAAATTGAACGATCGTGGAGAAGTGTTTGACAGAAAAAAAGTTTTTTCGTGTTCAGTGATGCAGGAAACATTGTTACTAAACGTAGAGCGGCACTTAATTCGGAGCATGTGAATGCACTCACATGTTTAAAATCATGGATGAAGCAATATTAACTAGGTGAGTCTTCATACTTTTTGTTATTTATGTTTGTTTCAAAAATTGACAGAATAAATTATAAGCTCATAATAAATATGTTAGTAAGTAATTAAAATAGTTGTTTTGTAATATAACGATACAATATATACAGATATACAAGATTAATTTAATACTTATGCTTATCACCGAACACAAGTTAAATTTAACAATAATTGTGTATTACAGTATATTAAAACACTTTTTCAACTCGATCAAAACTCAATTAATCGATTAAATTAAAATAGTTAATCGATTAAATATTTTGATCGATCAGCAGCACTAATTTTAGACATACTGTTACCTATAATTTGAAAGTATTGGAATTGTTGATTAAAAGAATGATTTATGATTACTTAAAAATAATAGTATTTGTATGCTAATCAATATGGTTTTAGGTCTCGTTGCAATACAATGAATGCAGTGTTGCATCTTAACAAGCATACCATTATATTAGTAGCTTTTGAAAATTGACAATCACTTTACGGAATATTTTATAATCTTAGTAAAGCATTTGGTTTTATTGAACACGAGATTCTAATTGCAAAATGAAAATATTATGGCATCACAGATAATGACCTTTCATTATTTAACTCATGTCTTGTAATTAATAATAAGTCACTGATTAAATTTCCAACTTCTTTACTTTGTTAATATTTAGGATTTACCTTTGACTGTAAGGCTTCCATTTTTGAGCTTGCAAAATTCCATGAACACTGGATTTGCTGATACCAATCTCACGAGAATATTGCCTCATTGACTTTGGGGAATGTGCAAAAGCCTGCATGACTGCATCAACACTCACATTATTGGTGGAACTTCTCTTTCTTCCGCACCACCCTTTCAACACATCTTGCACCATTCCGTCGACTTCAAACTTGTCTCGGATTCTTGTGATAGTTAACCTTGTTGGTGGTTGTGTTCCAAATTCAACCCTCCAACATTGTTGAACTTCAACATTCTCCACTTTCCAATAACATTTCAGTATCCACTTACGTTCATCAAACGATAATTGCACCGCCATGTTTGTTTATAAACAGATGAACATGTTTCCATGCTTTCTACTGCCTTCTGAATCATAAACCGCAAAAATCGTATTTCTATTTCATTTCTTTGCTGTGAAATAGTATTTCAAAGAGTGTATACATCAATTTGGGATACTTTGTATATAAAAATCATCGCAAGTTCCAGTGTCTACAAACACTGCCATTCTCTCATTAAGAGAGAAAAAGTAATGACCAGGCTTAGAACTTAGTACCCGAAAAAAACAGTTAACTATGACTAGAATAATATAGACAGTGAATTCAGAGACCATCAGAGTCAGTGGGTGGACGGATGGGGGTTGGAAGGACAGGCACAGTAGCATGACAACAAAAGCAATACTTAGATTGTACACTCCAGTAAAATAATATTATGCTGGTGATTTACCTTATTCCTAAAGCAAATTACAAAAAATATTGGAATATTTTATGTACAATATATACACTATATACAACATGAGGTGAAGAACATACCTGATACACAATGTATATGCATATTGTAGCCGATCTCTATTGCCACTAGAGTCTTTCATTTCTCTTTTCTTAGTTGATGTTTACAGCGTTACAATGAACCACAACAGTCATTCTAAGTGTGTCAAATGTCAGTTTTCTCCTCTTTTCTGTAAAACAATTTTTGTACTGCAAAAAACCTCACATGACATGATTGGAGCAAAATGAAAATATGGTATATTATTGACATTTATGTGAGATATTTTAGATGCACTTTTCACGCAAAAGCATGTCCCTTATTCCACAGAAATATAAATAGGCACTGTTTTGTGAAATAACTTTATTTAGTTTCCATTTTACTAGTTAGGTAAGTGATCTTTTTGGTGTCTTGTTGATATTTTGGGGCATTTCATCGACTAGTTTTAAGGACTGTGTTATCTCTAGGCCTGAAGTTTGGAGCAGTGTGATTGTATAAGATAGACCCCTAAAGTTCTTCTGTATGAAATCCAAATTATGTTCCCATATTTCAAAGATTAGAGATTTTACTATCGGAGCATTCATTGCCATCAAGTGCATCAATCACAGTCTTAACATATTTATAGTATGTAGCGTAATAAAATGCTCCATTCAACCAAATTCCCCAGCGGGTTATTACTGGTTGCGGAGAAAAAGGAACGTTGGGTGCCAATTTCTTGAATGTTCAGGGTCTTGAAGGGACCTTCAGAAATATTTTTTGCAGTTTGCTATCAAACTATTCACACTGCAAAAGGAATCTCTTATTGCCTCAGCTACCCTATGACAGACATGTTAAGTGGATAATGTTGGGATACATAGTTTTAATAACTTTGCTGGCTTTCAGCATATATCGAACCGCGTTACTCACAAAAAGAAACACACTGTCCTTCTTAATGCCAGCATATATGGAGCCGCATTACTCACCAAAAGAGACACACTGTCCTTCTTAATGCCAGCATTTCTGGAGCCGTGTTACTCACCAAAAGAAACACACTGTCCTTCTTAATGCCAGCATATATGGAGCCGCGTTACTCACCAAAAGAAACACACTGTCCTTCTTAATGCCAGCATTTCTGGAGCCGCGTTACTCACCAAAAGAAACACACTGTCCTTCTTAATGCCAGCATATATGGAGCCGCATTACTCACCAAAAGAGACACACTGTCCTTCTTAATGCCAGCATTTCTGGAGCCGCGTTACTCACCAAAAGAAACATACTGTCCTTCTTAATGCCAGCATATATGGAGCCGTGTTACTCACCAAAAGAAACGCACTGTCCTTCTTAATGCCAGCATATATGGAGCCGCGTTACTCACCAAAAGAAACACACTGTCCTTCTTAATGCCAGCATATATGGCCGCGTTACTCACCAAAAGAAACACACTGTCCTTCTTAATGCCAGCATATATGGAGCCGCGTTACTCATCAAAAGAAACACACTGTCCTTCTTAATGCCAGCATTTCTGGAGCCGCGTTACTCACCAAAAGAAACACACTGTCCTTCTTAATGCCAGCATATATGGAGCAGTGTTACTCACCAAAAGAAACACACTGTCCTTCTTAATGCCAGCATATATGGAGCCGTGTTACTCACCAAAAGAAACACACTGTCCTTCTTAATGCCAGCATATATGGAGCCGTGTTACTCACCAAAAGAAACACACTGTCCTTCTTAATGCCAGCATATATGGAGCCGCATTACTCACCAAAAGAAACACACTGTCCTTCTTAATGCCAGCATTTCTGGAGCCGTGTTACTCACCAAAAGAAACACACTGTCCTTCTTAATGCCAGCATATATGGAGCCGCGTTACTCACCAAAAGAAACACACTGTCCTTCTTAATGCCAGCATTTCTGGAGCCGCGTTACTCACCAAAAGAAACACACTGTCCTTCTTAATGCCAGCATATATGGAGCCGTGTTACTCATCAAAAGAAACACACTGTCCTTCTTAATGCCAGCATATATGGAGCTGTGTTACTCACCAAAAGAAACACACTGTCCTTCTTAATGCCAGCATATATGGAGCCGTGTTACTCACCAAAAGAAACACACTGTCCTTCTTAATGCCAGCATATATGGAGCCGTGTTACTCACCAAAAGAAACACACTGTCCTTCTTAATGCCAGCATATATGGAGCCGTGTTACTCACCAAAAGAAACACACTGTCCTTCTTAATGCCAGCATATATGGAGCCGCGTTACTCACCAAAAGAAACACACTGTCCTTCTTAATGCCAGCATATATGGAGCCGCGTTACTCACCAAAAGAAACACACTGTCCTTCTTAATGCCAGCATATATGGAGCCGCGTTACTCACCAAAAGAAACACACTGTCCTTCTTAATGCCAGCATATATGGAGCCGTGTTACTCACCAAAAGAAACACACTGTCCTTCTTAATGCCAGCATATATGGAGCCGCGTTACTCACCAAAAGAAACACACTGTCCTTCTTAATGCCAAGAGGCCAAAGCATAGACAAGGAATAATTAAAAATTTTACAATAGCATCATGGTTGGAGTTTTCTAATATTTCTGATGTTAAAAGATATTTGTCCACAGGTGTGTCAGGTAATGGGACGCCTACAGTGACACTTGCCACACTTCTGCGAGCAGAGTCGTGAGATTCATTTACAGATATCCATGTTTTGTTGTCTGCCACGACTTGCCTTATTTTGTGCAATGTACTTTCATTGCATATTTTTAAATAGCCATTCCTTAAAGTAGCATCAAACGGGAGTTTTCTAGAAGTATATTTCCCCATGAAAGCTTTGAAATGGGGATTGTTTACTTTATTGAAAAGGATATTAGCAGCTACCATCATTTCGAAGAGATCAAGAAAAAATTGTGATTGTTTATTTGAAGGTGCAGAAACTAATGGTAACTCCTCTTTTGATTGTTTGCTGTTACAATGATCCCTTAAGAATCGATGTTTATCTCGTCGTATCTCAGCATCACATAGTATACAGGTGATGGTGTGCCCATTTAACTGGGTGATGCGGAACTCTACTACTCAGGCCTGCCCAACAAGCGCCATGGTAGCTCTGCCACCAGCCAAACTAATGCTCTGGACGTAGTGGTATTCTACTTGTTCGGGTATGAAGTTTCTAAGTCTGGTAATGAGTGTTACCAGTATAGGTCTATACATATTCGAATTATTGTTACTGCATTTGTTCACAAGCGTGTTACGAGGAGTGAATTTCACAATTATAACATCGGACATTTAGATCTGGTTGATATACGTCGTCTTAGATTAACAAAGACTAGAGATGCAGTACTTTTGAAATCTTGGCTTTAAGAGTGTCTAATAAAATTCCCCGCCATTTGTTATATTATACGAGTAAGGATGAATTTAAAACACTGTCCCTGGTTGGCTTATAGGTAAGTCCTTTTTAATATTAATGAATGTTTCAACATCAATTACGAAAATTTGTAAATTTTAATATTTGGTATTTCTTTGTCATTTTTATTTTTGACTCTATCTAATGCAGTAGCTACACTTTGTGTTCATCGACTGTTTAGAATGAATGAATGAATGAATTAATGAACGAATGAATAAATAAATTACAGGTCACATAGGCCTACTGCAATAATTATCATGAAGAAACCTGGAAAACTGTTTCCAGGGCGTTTAAATCTTACCACAGGGACCTTAAGAGTTTCCTTTGGATATATTTCAAATGTAAACTACGACTGTAGACAGCAAACCTGGAACAAATCAAAGATCAGATCCAAGAATAAACGAATGAAATCCAGTTAGAAATCCTCTGTGATTAGCAGTTTCTAGTTCCATATACAGCAATACAGTGAAAGTAATGGCATTTATCTAACAATAAAATGCATCATTTTTAAATCATAATGAGAGTGATGGTTAATTAACTGCAGCAGTTTTAGATTGTCTGAATTGTAAATACTTACCCGTGGACTTTAAGAAAGCATTGACTACTTCTGCTGGATCTTGTTTAGTTTTGTGAGTGGAATTAGATTTGTCTCAAATGTTATGTTAATGTAGACTGTCAACTTGCAATTATAGAAACCAATATTATCCTCTTTTAGGCATGCCAAGCTTTAAGAAAAATGAGTCCAGTTTTACGACTTGGAGTGTATCGTGAAAGGATAGAAGCTTACAGTGCACGCTCGTCTGCCCATTATGTAGAAGGTGAGTATTTATATAAGAGAGTCTACATTCAATTTTTTAATGATGATGATGATGATGATGATGATGATGATGATGATGATGATGATGATGGCAACATCAACAAATATAACATGTTCATTGATAAGAAGGTAGTATCATAAACAATTAAATAACAGTATATTGTAAATTTTACATATAATTTATGTTAGTTCTTTTAAGTGAGTAAGTAATTTCCACTTTTGAAATTTTCCATTTATGCAATATCTAAAAACAGAAGCATGAAAAGTGTGGCAAAGCTTTATATAGTCACTTTTCCTCTTCAGAATGTAAACAAAACAAAATTAATAAAATAAAACCCAGTACTTAAATATAGAAGGCATTATTTGGATACAATTTTTCTCAAAGTAATGAATCTAAAGACTTAAAAATTTCATTGAAGATATAATGAAATGTATTTTCATGGAGCAATGCAATCGTGAGATTCTAGTTAGCATGTGAAACATAATTAATTATATGTATGAATTTTATCAAAATCAATTCATTTTCAAGTTTTGATATACCGGTATTTTGTGTTTGTGATTAATTCTGTATTCTGTTACTTTCATAATGCTTTAGATTGTTTCTAACGGACCTATTTATCTGAGTTGTAACACTTCGTGAGAGAAATGTATCTCAAATTTGAAGCCTGAAGCAGGCACCCTCTTTTTTGTCACATGAGCTGGCGTGCTGTGTACTTTGTACACATCAAGGAAATATCCGCTTCCTGGGATATAATTAACTACCACTAAATATATTCACTAAAGTTACAGTACATTATAGGCCTATATATATATTACATTTATTGATTCTGGTTCACGTTAACACTTTGTTTAAAAAACTTAAAATTCTTTAACGACACGTTAAAAGTGTTAAAATTTTTAAAAAAGGTTATGTACCTTAGACAGACGGCCCATTTCGACGCTGGTGCTGCGTCATCTTCAGTGTCCTACGAACTACATATGGAAATTCTACACATCACACCAAAAAGTCCACAGTTAAACATCTTAGAAAAAACACGAAATATACAAACATAGAATAACACACCCACAACATATACTTAATACACAATTGCAGTTCAATACCCACATATTATTTGATATCATGATACATAGCACACAAACAACCACCCCCCCACCATAGGAGCAACACACCCCCACCCCTACAACTGACGAATGCAAATGACAGGATGCAAGATCAACAGGAACAACACTAGTTCATAGGAACTGAAGATGATGCAGCACCGGCGTCAAAACGGGCCGTCTGTCTAAGGTACACAATCTTTTTTAAAAATTGTAACACTTTTAACATGTCGTTAAAGAATTTTAAGTTTTTTATATTACATTTAATTACAAATAACTGAGTCGCATTAAATCGTGTCAGTTTGCTCAAAGCTTTTACAGTTCATTTCTCTTCTGCACTTTCGAGAAATATTAGACACTTCTCAAAAAACATTGACATGAATCACATGTTATCCTTCTTCATATTAATCTCTGAAACTACTACTAGTATCGTCAGCAGAAGGTAAAGAAATGTCAGCTCTTTCCACAAGCCGAGGCTTTGTAAGAAAATTGTTCTCTTGTCTTTTTGGTTTTCTTCATTTGTGCAGATGACTTGCTACATCCATAAGAGAAATAATAATGCCAATTGTTATCTTGTCAAGCACAGCAGAATACATGTGGCACCACAAATACGATAAAGTATGTTGACTCTTCCCTTTGTCACTTTTTTTTTTTACTAATGGCGAGTACTTTACTTTTTGTCATTCATCCATATCAATCCAGTTTTGTGGACCAATTTACCGGCAGTTGTTGTCCAGGATGTGCCATAGGAGGCGGTCTATGCTGCACCTACAATGAGATGAGACGATGATAGATTTATTGGAATGCCACAGGAGAACCGGAGCTTCCAGAGAAAACCCCTGTGTTACCTGGACCAGGGGCTTACCCAAAAGAAGATCAAATCCCGATCCACAGGTTGATAAGTCCAATGCTCTAGCCACACGACCATTGTGGCGGCTCCTTTGTCGCATTGTAGTCCAAGATAATGTCTGGTTTCTTAGTATCTTCATATATTGTTCCAGTATCATGCGTAGTCGAATGTACAACACCAGAGTCACAAATAAGGACGTAGTGACACCTCAATTCTTGTGGGACAAAAATTCTGATGTTTGTTCCCCCTCATAGTGCCAAGTGAGTATTTTTTTCGTCAAATATGCAGCTAGGTCCGTAGAAACATTTCTGTTGGAGCCCTCAATTTACCCAAGAATTCTTTCCACAACATTACTCCAAGAACTGGCTGTGGGGGTGTTACATTACGGTACACTTAGGCTTGTAAAGGATAAATTGAGCTGCTCGGATGAAGCTGTGTAAACTGCTCAATCAAAGTTATTTTCAGTGGCGTATGCTGAACCTGAAGTTTGGGTGTTCTGTTAAAAATTATATAGTTGGTCTATCTCACACAATTATTATAGGCCTACGTGAAATATCGGGTCAACATTAACTGCCATTTTTAATATATAATTTAGTATTATTTATAAATAATAACTACGGGGCGGATGTTGATGACCTAAAAATCTACTTAAAATGATCATTAAAATGCCCTTAAACTAAAGGAAAAATGACATAAAATTAAAAGAAAATGACATTTAAATATTATTCAAAGTACTCACACCACAACTTCTTAAAAATTAATCACTTTGTTTCAATGACTGACCTGCAAATGCCGGAGAAAGGCGGCAACTACAAATAACATTATTCAAAATTTCATTATTTATGATCAAACAATAACCATGGCCAGCAAAATAACCTGTTTGAAGTTCCACAACCCGCTAACTATTCTACAATTTCATATTGTGAAATAGAAAAGTGTCTAGTGTATTGTTCGCTTTTTGTTTTATATTGTTGCACTAAATTCGGAAGTGGCGGGGTAAGTCTACCCTTATTCACTATATGTAATTTCTCTCCTAGTGGGCGAGAAGAGAATGGCTTTTGCAAAAGATCTTTTACAGTGTACATTTCCGAGTGCTATTATCATTAAATAAGTCATTTAAATTGTTCACCTGCGCTGGCACACAACTATGAGCCCTAGTGTCCACACCTGTGGAGTAGCGGTTAGTGCGTCTGGCCGCGAAACCAGGTGGCCTGGGTTCGATTCCCGGTCGGGGCAAGTTACCTGGTTGAGGTTTTTTCCGGGGTTTTCCCTCAACCAAATATGAGCAAATGCTGGGTAACTTTCGGTGCTGGACCCTGGACTCATTTCACCGGCATTATCACCTTCATCTCATTCAGACGCTAAATAACCTGAGATGTTGATAAAGCGTCGTAAAATAACCTACTAAAATAAAAAAAATGAACCCTTAGTAAAATCTAAACAGAGTAAATTCACTCACACAAACAGTAAACATACACGTCAAACACAATATTTTGTAACGCTATTGACAAGTTGAGCTGCGTGTATACAGGATGACCTGCGAGCTTGAGAGAAGCGAGTATCCCCACCATGCCACCTTGCGCGCGCAGAGAATTATAGCAGTAACTCTCAGCAGGGGATGTTCTTTTGTACGGACAGGACAACCAAACCAGAACTCATCCCCCTTCGTCAGGCAGAGCGTACGTTATAAAAACGAAAGCGATTCTGGGGATGGTGTGCACATTCAACCAGCAGGCATTTAAAATATTTAAATGGTAATGAATTAAAATTAGTCTTGAACTTTATACGTCAATTTCCAATGAGATTATCACGCATTTAAATTGTGATAAATTAAAATTATTGTTGCATTATATGAAACAACTTAAAATAAAAAATGAGATTACCGAATTTACAGGGTGTCCAGCGCACACCTTGAACATCCGCAATATACGCCCCTGGTTATTTTGCCGCTAGGTGGCAGGCAGTGTCCACCACTATTAACATTATCAGTAAATGCAAGGTCATTACCTGCCATCTAGCAGCTACTCACACATAAGCGTTGATTGGGCAGGCAGTGTAAGCAGCCATAGGATGTGATCCAACAGCAGTGCCATAAGAATATTTATCTTCCAAGCCAAAATTATGTTCTGACGTTTTTAAGAACATGAATATGTTCTTTGTAAAACTAGAATTGGTGTAAAAGGAGCTAATTAAAATAGTAGTGCCTCCTGTTAACATTTCTGTTAGCAGTGACTGTGCCAGTATCTTTATTGATAAATATTTCAATGTGCCAATAAATGTTACATCAAAAATAAAATGGATAACCACATAGCTAGGAAATGACATAACCGATGTATTAAAGCTGCTAAAATCATGCACAACTAAATCATATACATTTGAAAATACGAGAATTGTTCATTTCATTTCTATTCCAATAAATTTGTAACTTGTTATTAATTTGAAATTTTGTGAACAAAGGGACTCCAAATTATACTATTGCTTTGCATTTTCTTATTGACATCAAATGCACACCTCTCTGCTTTTCCTCACGTAACCCAGCACACTGCAAGAAGTGTAGCAACATTTCAAGCCACTAGATAGCAGCAGAGTTACTTTTTGGTGCCGCTTGCAATGCTAAACAGGCGAGCTTTCCAGTATTACTGTTCGAGAATATTTGATACTATCACTAAGGCCAAGCAAATGCATGTAGCGAGAAAAATTTAGATTTCATGTTTATGCTTTCTCCATCTTGCCTATCCACTTAGGTTGATTGGCCACCTAAAAGCAAAGGTTTATCGTAACAGGTCACAAAACACTGCAGTCCTCCGCAGACGAACCATCACTGCTTGCAGATATCCTGCGGTGAGTACACGAGGATAGGGAATGGAGTCTTTACCACTGCATATGCAGTGAGGGAAGGTCAACTGAGCCTCTGATGTACATAAGGGTATGCACGAATGTAAAGTGAAAGCAGAGCGAGAGCCAAAAAATGCATATTAATTTACTAACATC
This sequence comes from Periplaneta americana, assembly GCF_040183065.1. Taxonomy (NCBI): domain Eukaryota; kingdom Metazoa; phylum Arthropoda; class Insecta; order Blattodea; family Blattidae; genus Periplaneta; species Periplaneta americana. The sequence continues at coordinate 2,631,425 of NC_091126.1, forward strand.
ATGTAACAGCATACAGAGCGAGTCTTGATGGGAGTCCACCTGTATGTAGGCAGCAGTTTCGCACGACTGTCCACAAGTAGCACATATGCAGGGGCTCTTGTTTACTGCACATGCGCAGTGTGTTGTAAGCGAAACTTATATAATAAGGGAGCTCCAAATTTTATTTCCATGCCTGTACAGTTTTAAGGAAATAAAATAGGATTTTTGTTTTGTCAAAACATTAACGCAGTTTCAGTTTACTGTAAAACGCACCTTTAATTTTCATCACGTACAAGGGCATTTCATAGTAACGGGAGGTTATTACGCTGTAGAACGGAACGTGTATGAAATGCAAGGCAGACACTGATAAGCTACGGAGTGGAGTCCCGCAGTACAATAATCTCCCTATACTGTCACATCCATAATATTTTGAATTGTTTAAGGCAACAATCAGGAAAAATCATACTGAACTACGGAAGCAAAGAGAACAGACACAATAAATACCCAGTTTACTAGACTTCAAATTGCACCCACAATCAGACCCAATGGCTCTGACCCTTCAACCGGTAACTAGTCTCATCACGACGCACTGGAAATAAGTGGAAAACTGAGGCAGGTGAAACTTTTCAAAATGATTAATTCTTACGAGGTAGAATTAGAATAAAATTTAAACATTAGAGATGTGACATTAGCAATTCCATGGAATACCCCTATACCAACAAACCATTTGTACTGCCAGTAGTATACACCACATTCATTATATTCGACGTTTTCAGGATCATCACAACTTATTTTGACGAACACACACCACAACTCTTAAATGAACATAATTTTTACCACCCCCGAAACTCCTGTAATATGCAACCAACATTACTGGCGCGCCATGCACAACTATGAGATATAACTTCAAGAAGTGGACGACGATTCAGGGACACTCTATATATTAATCTGTTCAGAACTGAATGTATAATATATGCAACTAACCAATTTCAATAATTTTAATTTTCTGCTCCCTTAAAAAATTTGATTTCTTGCTACAGTGGAAGTAACATATCTATCAAAATAACATCATTGGCAGAATTTCTTATAATAAAAATAATGGTATTTAATCTTGGAAAAGGTAATTAGGTAGGCTATGTTAAAATTATATACTTATTAACATTACTGAAACAAGCACTGCTGCTATATACGATGGAAACAAAAACGATTTTGAAATTAATTTGTACCACAAAATTATATCATTATTGAGAATTGTATACCGTTGTAAACTTTTATTTATGATAGAAACATAAAATAAATGTTTCAATTGTAGTGTTCGACAGATAACATTAATATGTAAACACTAAGTAGAAGTTTTCGTCAACAGAGGTCCACACTGTGAATCTAGAGCGTCAGACCAATCAGCAACTGGGTGTGCGTCTGAGTGGCTGGTGGATGGAACAAGGGATCTTTATCCTGGAGATAATACCAGGCAGCCCTGCAGCTAAGAGTGGTCAACTGGAACCATATGACCGCATTCTCTCTGTCAATGGTGAAGATGTTGCAAATTGCAGATTAGATCAGGCATCAAGACTTATTCAGGTAAAACACGTGACTGTTCTTGATATCTACACCTTTAAATGTTTGAGATAATTTTCCTATTCCTTATCCGCAACTCTGTGGTCTGATGATTCAAACCCAAGTGCAGATGATAACATTTCTTAGAATTGATTCATTCCTTCAGAAGGGAAGATTATAGCATGTGAGAGAATATCGCAAAATATTTATTGGCTATTTCTCATCGATATGGAATGCCAGAGTCACGTAGTTTTGGCTGTAATTTGTTTATCAGTGATGTATTTTTCATTTTCATCTACAGTACATCTATCCATCATGTATTTTTCATTTTCATCTACAGTACATCTATCCATGATGTATTTTTCATTTTCATCTACAGTACATATATCTATGATATATTTTTCATTTTCATCTACAGTAAATATATCCATCATGTATTTTTCATTTTCATCTACAGTACATATATCTATGATATATTTTTCATTTACATCTACAGTACATCTATCCATCATGTATTTTTCATTTTCATCTACAGTACATATATCTATGATATATTTTTCATTTTCATCTACAGTACATCTATCCATCATGTATTTTTCATTTTCATCTACAGTACATATATCTATGATATATTTTTCATTTTCATCTACAGTACATCTATCCATCATGTATTTTTCATTTTCATCTACAGTACATCTATCCATCATGTATTTTTCATTTTCATCTACAGTACATCTATCTATCATGTATTTTTCATTTTCATATACAGTACATCTATCCATGATGTATTTTTCATTTTCATCTACAGTACATCTATCCATCATGTATTTTTCATTTTCATCTACAGTACATATATCTATGATATATTTCTCATATACAGTACATCTATACATCATGTATTTTTCATTTTCATCTACAGTACATATATCTATGATATATTTTTCATTTCAATCTACAGTACATCTATCCATCATGTATTTTTCATTTTCATCTACAGTACATCTATCCATCGTGTATTTTTCATTTTCGTCTACAGTACATCTATCCATGATGTATTTTTCATTTTCATCTACAGTACATCTATCCATCATGTATTTTTTCATTTTCATCTACAGTACATATATCTATGATATATTTTTCATTTCCATCTACAGTACATCTATCCATCCTGTATTTTTCATTTTCATCTACAGTACATATATCTATGATATATTTTTCATTTTCATCTACAGTACATCTATCCATCATGTATTTTTCATTTTTATCTACAGTACATATATCTATGATATATTTTTCATTTCCATCTACAGTACATCTATCCATCCTGTATTTTTCATTTTCATCTACAGTACATATATCTATGATATATTTTTCATTTTCATCTACAGTACATCTATCCATCATGTATTTTTCATTTTTATCTACAGTATACCCCCGATTGGCCATGCATGGATTAACTGTGCATGATTTTGGCTCAGTAATTAATTAAAAAATAAAATAAAAATCTTAACCATACTTCCTGATCTGCTCTTGGACATATGTAAATCTTCAAGGAAATAGTGACAATTTTGTGTTGTGAAAATGCTTAAGGGGACCACAAACTGTATTCTAATTTGGAACATGATCCTTGCATGAGTAAAAAGAGGATTATTGGATTATCAGTGCTTCATGCCCATCCTGTGCTTACATTGTATGTAAAATAATTATGTCATAAAATATTTGACATGCTTGAATACAACTGGAAAAGATTTCATTTTAAGTCCTTAAAAATTGACGCACGTTTACGGAAATAGAAGAAATCTCTTCTAAGCAGTGACATTCACAACATTTTTGGACATATATAATGTGTTTTCCCGAATTATTATTTAATAGTTATTAGTCGATTTTAAGAGCTTTCTTGACAAGAATTGTTACTCTAGCTAGATATAATATTTATCTGCGTAGGGATATTTAGACAACATATTTTTAAGAAGCACATTTAAATAATTACCTGATTCGATTTTTAAATTGTAGTGTTTGTAGGATATTAGGGAGAAAACTCTCAGTACCGAAGAATTAATTTAACATCTAAACATTCCAAGGGTTGTGTCCGGACATAGAGACAAGATGTGGAAAAAAAAACTTTTCACTTCTTAGATCAAATAAATGTTACTACCTCTCTCACCAGAATACACTGTACAAATAATAGCGCTTCCTGTACCAACCAGTTTTTGATGTCTTCACTGGGGCATTCCGGTGGTGGTGGTGGCGGCGGCAGTGGCAGTGGCAGTGGCAGTGGTAGTAGTAGTGAAAGTGAAACTGTGTCTTTTTACTTTGTGTCACATTCTTTTCTTTCTATAAATTTTCAGACTAACGAGAAAGTAACGTTGGTGGTAGCTAGGAAGAGGCTGAACCGTAACTTACAAAACAAAGACAGTCATAGTCTTCCCGTGTGTCATGGAAGAACAAAATCTGCTCCAGAAGCCCTTGGAAGTACCACAATAACTGTTGGCACAGACGTCCAAAGCCAGGCAACAGACTCCATTAAGAATATCAATATAGATCCCACATCACAATCACAAACTTGGCAAGCCAAATTGCAGCAGATTTCCCCAGACAGAAACATCAGCAATGTCACAAAGACACTATGTCTTGAGCGAAGTCATAGTCATTCATGTGACTCTCTGCAAAAAATGGAAGGAAAAACATGTCAGCAGCTGCCGTCACCTCCTTGCATAAGAAGGGCATCTCGAGAGGTGGCTGTCGATGACATGGCTGTGAATATCAAGCGCAACCTCCACATCGAGGGTATCCAGCTTCAGCAGAAATGTGTTACCATTAACAAGGTAGCTTCTAAATTTGAATTCTGTTTATGAATAAGAATATAACATGATATAGCGAAACACTGAGACTCATGGCTAAGTCGGAGACAGCAATTCTTTAATCACCACAAAGAAACAGCCTAACAGCTTTTTAATTTTCAATTGAATACTTTTGTCATCAATATAGTTCCTATATAGAACAGGAGAGGTAACATTAGTAGCAAAAGAACTAGCTAGATATAGAATAGACTTCGTGGGAGTACAGGAGATTAGGTTAGATGGGAACGGCGTAACACAAATAAGAGATTACTTGTATTATGGGGAAGGAAACGATAATCACCAATTAGGAACAAGATTCTTTATCCATGAAGGAATAAAATCAGCAGTAAAAAGGGTTATCAGTGATAGGTTATCATATTTAGTACTTAAGGGTAGATGGTGCGATATCGTAGTTATAAATGCTCACGCCCATACAGAAGAGAAAGACGACCATATAAAGGATAGCTTCTATGAGGAATTGGAACACACTTTTTATCAATTACCTAGATATCACATGAAAATTTTATTGGGAGATTTCAATGCTAAAGTAGGATGGGAGGATATTTTTAAACCAACTATTGGAAAAGAGAGCCTACACGTAACTAGTAATGATAATGGAGTTAGGTTGGTCAACTTTGTGACATCAAAAAATTTAATTGTCAAAAGTACAACATTCCCCCATAAGGATATACATAAATATACTTGGACTTCTCCAGATGGATTGACACATAACCAGATAGATCACATCTTGATAGATAAAAGAAGACATACTAGTATAGTAGACATTCGAACCTTCAGGGGGGCAGACTTTAATTCTGACCATTAGTTGGTAATTGGAGAACTTAGAGAAAGACTATCAGTAGCCAAGCGAGTAGAGCAACAAGTTAATATTAGAAGATTCAGTATTCCGAAATTAAAGGACGAGGAAAATAAGCAACATTATCAGGTCTAAATTTCAAATATGTTTGCTGCATTAGCAAGTTCTGACGAAGTTGAGGAAGAGTTAGATGTTAATAGCGCATGGGAAAATATCAGAGATAGTATCAAAATTGTAGCTGAGCAGAGCACAGGTTATTATGAAACTAAGAAAAAGAAACAGTGCTTTGATGAAAATTGTTGCATGGTTGAAAATTGTTGCATGGTAGTAGAAAGAAGGAAACAGGCAAAATTGAAATTCTTAGAGGATCCAGTTGAGGCAAATAGAGATAATTATTTCAATAAAAGACGGGAAGCAAATCGTACACTTAGGAATAAAAAAAAGAGATTATTTGAAGGAAAAACTGAATGAGGTGGAAACAAATAGTAAAAATAGAAACATTAGAGATTTATATAAGGGCATAAAGGAATTTAAGAATGGATATCAGGCAAGGGTAAACATGATCAAGGATGAGAATGGTGACTTGCTTGCAGACTCTCATTTAATCTTGAACAGATGGAAAAACTATTTTGGGCAACTAATAAATATACATAGGCCAAATAGAAATGATCAGGACAAAATTGAAATACAAACTACTGAGCCGTTTATACCTGAACCCTCACTTTCTGAAGTCGAAATTGCGATAGAAAATCTGAAAAATTATAAGTCTCCAGGTATCGATCAAATTTCAGCAGAGTTAATACAAGACGGTGGAAGTGCATTATCTAACGAAATTTATAATCTTGTACTTGCTATTTGGGAAAAGAAAATTATTCCAGAACAATGGAAGGAGTCCATAATCGTACCTGTCTTTAAGAAGGGGGACAAGACTAATTGTAGTAACTTTTGAGGAATATCACTTTTGTTGACTTCGTACAAAATTTTGTCCAATATTCTTTTGAGAAGATTAACTCCATACGTAGATGAAATTATCGGGGATCATCAGTGTGGTTTTAGACATAATAGATCAACTATTGATCAGATATATTTTATTCGACAGATAATGGAGAAAATTGGAAGTATAAGGGTACAGTGCATCAGTTATTCATAGATTTCAAAAAAGGCATATGGCTCGGTTAAGAGAGAAGTTTTATATGATATCTAATTGAATTTGGTATTCCCAAAAAACTAGTTCGATTAATTAAAATGTGTCTCAGCGAATTGTACAGCAGAGTTAGTATAGGTCAGTTTCTGTCAGATGCGTTTCCAATTCATTGTGGGCTAAAGCAGGGAGATGCACTATCACCTTTACTTTTTAACTTTGCTCTAGAGTATGCCATTAGGAAAGTCCAGGATAACAGAGAGGGTTTGGAATTGAACGGGCTACATCAGCTGCTTGTCTATGCGGATGATGTGAATATGTTAGGAGAAAATCCAAAAACAATTAGGGAAAATATGGGAATTTTACTTGAAGCAAGTAAAGAGATAGGTTTGGTAGTAAATCCCGAAAAGACAAAGTCTATGATTATGTATTGTGACCAGAATATTTTACATAATGGAAATATAAAAATTGGAAATTTACCCTTTGAAGAGGTGGAAAAATTCAAATAACTGGGAGCAACAGTTACAAATATAAATGATACTCGGGAGGAAATTAAACACAGAGTAAATATGGGAAATGCCTGTTATTATTCGGTTGAGAAGATTTTATCACCCAGTCTGCTGTCAAAAAATCTGAAAGTTAGAATTTATAAAACAGTTATATTACCAGTTGTTCTTTATGGTTGTGAAACTTGGACCCTTACTTTGAGAGAGGAACATAAGTTAAGGGTGTTTGCTTAGGAAAATATTTGGGGCTAAGAGGGATGAAGTTACAGAAGAATGGAGAAAGTTACACAACACAACTGCACGCATTGTATTCTTCACCTGACATAATTAGGAACATTAAATCCAGACCTTTGAGGTGGGCAGGGCATGTAGCACATATGGGCGAATCCAGAAATGCATATAGAGTGTTAGTTAGGAGGCCGGAGGGAAGAAGACCTTTGGGGAGGCCGAGACATAGATGGGAGGATAATATTAAAATGGATTTGAGGGAGGTGGGATATGATGGTAGAGACTGGATTAATCTTGCTGAGGATAGGGACCAATGGCGGGCTTATGTGAGGGCGGCAATGAACCTCCAGGTTCCTTAACAGCCAATAAATATAATTCATATTGAATAACTCTTCTCAGGTTCTCAGGCAGGTGAGTTGGAGATTAGCTTCCAAGCTTTCGACGGCTAGATCTGCCATCTTCTTCAGGGATGAATTGATGTGGGACCACGTCTAGCCAGTATATATGCAAAAGTAGGGCTACTTTTGCATATGTACCGGCTAGACGTGGTCCCACATCACTTCATCCATGAAGAAGATGGCAGAGCTAGCCGTCGAAAGCTTGGAAGCTAATCTCCAACTCACCTGGCTGAGAACCCGAGAAGAGTTATTCTATATCAAACGCCGGGAAAGCCTCAAGTCATACATAATTCATATTGTTAATGATGAATAAATAAAAATAAAATGTAAGAATAATATTATATAGTGAGATGTGCAAAGTACAATGGCAAAAGCAACTTTTTCAATTCTATTATTTGACTTTTATCATCCCAACATTATATCCTCAAATTGTTTCTTTCAGTTTTATGTGGAATTCATTTCCATTTCCATTATTATACATCTTGATTACACAACTTTTAACACTGTATCACTAAGGGATAAAAAATATATAATAAATATTACTTTCACGTGTTAATGAACTAAGTTTAGAAATATCTTAGTTGACTAGTTTCGGCTTGGGAACCATCTTCAGAACTGCATGGTCCGTGCGTGCTTCTTCCAGTGTCTTTGCCCCTGTTGGGGCTGCGTTTGTGTTGTGTAGTGTGGAGTCAAATAGTGTGTGTGTTCTGAAATTCAGTTGTGTGTTGAGGATTTGTTTTGAGTGTGTTTTCGTGTATCTGTGTATTACGTATTGTTCTAATGTGTTTAGTTTCTAGGTTTTTGGTTGGTTATGTAGAATTCCCATGTCTGTGTCTGTGTTGTTATAGGTGTGGTTGACGTTTGTGATGTGTTGTGTGATTTGGTTATAGCTGTGATGTGTTCTTTGTAATGTGTTTGAAATTATCTGCCTGTTTGCCCAATGTAGAAGTTGTTACAGCTATTGCATATGAGTTTGTATACACGTGTGAGGTTGTATTTGTTTGTTTCTGTTTTTCGTGTGTTTGAGATGCATTTGTAGAGTGTTTTGTGTTGTGTATGCGATGTTATAGTTTAATTTCTTGAATGAAAATACAGTCTTGTGTTTTTGTTTTCGTATGTTAGTGTGATGTATTTTTTGTGTTCTTGTGTTTGTGTTGTGTTCCAAAGTTTCTTGTAATTGTGTTTTGTCTTTTTTATTATGTTGGGATTGTATCCGTTTCCTTGTACTATGTATTTTATGGTGTTTATTTCTTCTTTGTAGTCTTGTGGGCTCTTTAGTATGTGTACAATGGCTCGAAATGCAGCATGTTTTTGTTGTGTTGGGTGACTGGATGTGTTATGTACGTGTGTGATTGTTGTTGCGAGTTTTCTGAAGATTTTGAAGGTGTGTTTGTTACATTTTTTGTTGTGATGTCTAGAAAGTTTATAGATTTGTAGTTTTCGATTTCTGATGTGTAGTGTAGCTTTGGGTGTATTTTATTCATGAGTTGATGTAGATTTTGAGTCTGTCTTTTGTTTCCTTTCTATAATGTTAGTATGTCGTCTGCGTGTCTATGCCAATATATGATGTCTGCGTATTTGTTGTTGTCTTTGTTTAATATGTATGTCTGTTCTATGTTGTATATGAATATTTCGTCTAATTTGCTGGAAATGGGTGATCCCATGAACAAGCCTTTGGTTAGGGTGTTTGTATGTGAAGTAGTTTTGTTTTGTGTTGTTGTCTGTAAAGTGGATGATTTCTTCGATATGTTCCACATTACAGACATCATCACAATGCAAAACTACTTCACATACAACAAATATTACGTGCTGTCCTGTTATGATGTGCCTATAAAATGTCTAAAAAAAAGTATTTTGTAGACTATTTTAATATTTTAAATTTTTCTGTCTATATCTAAACATGCCTTTTTGGAGTTAAAATATACACCGCATACTCATCAATATGATTTAAGTCATTGAATAACTTTGGTGCTGCGGACGTTAGCAGATGGAGTGACAGAATCACGAAAATGACTTATTCATATATAGTAATTATTATTAATATTATTATTATTATTATTATTATTATTATTATTATTATTATTATTATTATTATTATTATTATTATTATTACGAGGCGCATCCAGAAAATAAGTTTCCCTATTTTTTAAAAAAAAAGAACACACACTTTTAGGAAAACATTTATTGGCAACAGGTACAGCAATGTTTCAACTATTTTTCAACATAGCCACCATCAGAATTGAGACACTTGTCGTATCATGGGATCAACTTTTGTATCCCTCTGTCGTAGAACTCTGCCGCCTGTGAATGGAACCAGTGTGTGACAGATGTCTTCAGCTCTTCGTCATTGCCAAAACGCTCACCGGAGGACAGGAATTTCTTGAGGTGCAAGAAAACGTGAAAATCGCTGGCAGCAAGATCAGGACTGTAGGGTGGATGATCAAACAACTCCCAGCCAAATTCCGTCAAAACAGCTGCTGTGCACCAAGCCGTATGTGGACGAGCATTGTCATGGAGGAGCACAACACCTGCAGTAAGCATTCCACGCCTCTTGTTTTGAATGGCACGTCGCAATTTTCGCAGTGTTTCACAGTAATGGTCAGCGTTCACTGTTTCACCTCTTGGAAGGAAGTCAATGAGCAGAATGCCCTTCCTGTCCCAGAACACCATGCACATCACTTTCCGTACCGACAACGTCTGTTTGAATTTCGTCCTGACCGGAGATCCACTATGCCGCCAATGCATTGACTGCTGCTTGGTTTCCGGGGTGAAGTGCGAAATCCAAATCTCATCGCCCGTGACGATCCTGTCGAACTGGTCGCCATCATCGTGATACCGTTGCAGACATGTCAGTGCTGCTCTTAAACGTTGCATTTTGTGTTCGGGTGTCACCCACCTGGCACACACTTTTTTGAACAGCAGGTGCTTAGTGACAATCTCATGCAACAAGGATATTATTATGTGATTACTAATAATAATATCGTAGTAATTTAATTGTTGAAACAGTACACATTATCGCGTTGTGAAGCTTAAATACCATATGCTACTTGCTGATGCTTTTCAATATAGCGGAGAAATGTCAGAAATGACACTGAAATCTACTCAATACATACATACCGTCAGAGGTTTAAAGAGAGGAAAGCATTATGCTTCTGTATCTCTGAGTATCTCTTTTTCTTCCCAGCAATCCATTGTCACAAGCAGGTACGAGGCGCATCCAGAAAGTAAGTTTCCCGATTTTTTTCCTTTGAAAGTAAACGTAATTAGCCGTGTCAACTGCGCATGCATAACAGATCTATGACGTATCAATCATATGCCAGCCGGTCAGGTCCCGCCTGGTGCCAGTAGCATGGCAGCAGTGGTCCGAAATGGAAGCTCTTACTCCTTCTCCCGCCGCCTGCGAGGTTCGGTCGGTGATAAAGTTTTTTAATGCACAAAGCATTGTGCCAATTGAAATTCATCGGCAGCTCTGTCAGGTCTATGGACCAAACATCATGAGTAAGCAGACTGTGCGTCGCTGGTGTAGGCAATTTTCCGAAGGTCGTCAAAGTGTCCATTATGAAGAGCGCAGTGGGCGACCGAACCTCATCAATGATGATCATGTTGAGCTGGTGCGGCAGTGCATCATGGAGAACCGTCGCTTCACGATTACGGAGCTGAGCAGCCATTTTCCGCAGATATCGCGATCCTTGTTGCATGAGATTGTCACTAAGCACCTGCTGTTCAAAAAAGTGTGTGCCAGGTGGGTGACACCCGAACACAAAATGCAACGTTTAGGAGCAGCACTGACATTTCTGCAATGGTATCATGATGACGGCGACGAGTTCCTCGACAGGATGGACACGGGCGATGAGACTTGGATTTCGCACTTCACCACGGAAACCAAGCAGCAGTCAATGCATTGGCGGCATAGTGGATCTCCGGTCAGGACGAAATTCAAACAGATGCTGTCGGTACGGAAAGTGATGTGCATGGTGTTCTGGGACAGGAAGGGCATTCTGCTCATTGACTTCCTTCCAAGAGGTGAAACAGTGAATGCTGACCGTTACTGTGAAACACTGTGAAAATTGCGACGTGCCATTCAAAACAAGAGGCGTGGAATGCTTACTGCAGGTGTTGTGCTCCTCCAGGACAATGCTCGTCCACATACGGCTCGGCGCACAGCAGCTGTTTTGACGGAATTTGTTTGATCATCCACCTTACAGTCCTGATCTTGCTCCCAGCGATTTTCACGTTTTCTTGCACCTCAAGAAATTCCTGTCCTCTGGTGAGCGTTTTGGCAATGACGAAGAGCTGAAGACATCTGTCACACGCTGGTTCCATTCACAGGCGGCAGCGTTCTACGACAGAGGGATACAAAAGTTGATCCCACGATACGACAAGTGTCTCAATTCTGATGGTGGCTATGTTGAAAAATAGCTGAAACATTGATGTACCTGTTGCCAATAAATGTTTTCCTGAAAGTGTGTGTTCTTTTTTTTTTTTTTTTTTTAAATAGGGAAACTTATTTCTGGATGTGCCTCGTATATTCAGAAGCTAACGTTTCACATCGACCTGCGCGTTCAAATTCATCCTGAGCAATGCTTCCACCACATCCATGGACGCTACGCCCCTTGTTGTATTACTTCATACAACAATGGGTTTATAACCGTTAAGCAAAATACTGACTTATTTTTATAATAAAAAGGCCATACTGGCACCTAGTATAACTTTCCATGACAGACTAGAATTAGGTAGGTGACTAATCATCATCAGTACTTCTGCTTCCATCATCGGAAAACTCGGAGATGGTGTCTGCATCAGTGAAGGAACCATCCTTCTCGTCATCATCAGAGGTGCTCCAAAGCACGTCATCTTCGTTGCCAACTAGTGCTTTGAAATACAGCAGAGATGTAGTGATACAACAACATGTGGTGCAGCACACTTAATTTTTCCTGCCAGGGTCATTTCCAGTTTGGCTCGCAGAGCCATTTCTTGTACTGCTCCAGTTTGTTAACGCTAACATTAAGGGCTGTAAAACGGAATTCATCCCTCCCGGAATGACAAGTTCACTGTCGTAGTCGTAAATTTTCTTTTTTACTGCGTCAGTTAATTACCTACGAAATGAGTCCAAAGAAAACATTGACAGCAGATTGTGGAGGGCACCAGGATGGCGACCCCATATGTTTTTAGCCAGTGTATCATTAAAGATTACGTCATTCACCCTTTCACTTGGCTTTGAACAATAACAGCGTCCAGGTAAAGCTTTTCTCTAGCACTGGTGTTTGGGGAAGTTTTCTGCTTGAAGATTAAGAAAGGAGGAAGTTTGTTTCCGTCTGCAGTGATTTGTCAACATTACTGTTACATGCTGCTTTTCGTATCCTGAAGTTTTATAGGAACTTCTTTCAACCCTTTCTCTGTAATGGTGTAGCTATGCGCATATCAAACTAGTTTGGAATCTGATCAGCGTTACCAATTTGCTCCATTAAAAAGTTTCGCCTCTTTCGAAGTTCAATAACATACCATTAGAATGTGTGCAGTTTGACTTCGAAATCTGTGGGAAAATTTTGGCATATTGTTGTGTGGCTCACGTGCTTCATAAAGTGATCCACCCACCCACAGCTGCCTTGACAGTAGCCACCTCATTGGGTCACTGGTCACAGGGAGCCCATTTTTCCTCCTTTGTTACAAGAATTTAAAAATCTCTTCGTCTACCTCAGGATGTCTTCCTCGTCACTTAGAAGCAAATATTGTCATTCTGTGTTGGTGCCATAAGCGAATGTTGCTCTCTGCTACACCAAATTCTCTTGCAGCCTGCCTGCTTTTATGGTTTTCAGCATGAAGTGTAAACTTTGATTTGAAGCTTGCCTCATGTAACACACTTCGCTTTTTGTCTTCCATCTCCTGATCAAGTACAACTCACTTTGAAGTTTTTACCAGTATTAACAACAATGCCTAAAAAAAATATGAAAGTGCGCGAAGCAAGGAACATTGAATGACGAGCCAACGAGGTAACCTGAACAGAGCAGAAGTACATGCAGAACCTAAGCAGAATTTTCGACTTTGCATACGAATCTAGTGTGTCATCGATTCTAATGCGCAACCCGATTTTTGAGACTAAATTCAGTTGAAAAAAGTACGCATTAGATTCCAGTAAATATGATGCATAAACAAGTATTCAACATGAAAAACACAGAAGAAGAAGAAGAAGAAGAAGAAGAAGAAGAAGAAGAAAACATGAGTGATCAGTGTTCAAACGTGACAGATGCAAATAATAATCAATAACCAGCACTGAACGAAGGACACATACACTTCTGCATGCTAACAGGCTTGTAATTAAATCTTGGGTATGATAATTGCAACAGTGAAAACGGAGGTATGGAAGAAGGCACTGTTGTAGCAAGAGGTCCACAACTACAACAATAATGAAATAATAACAGAAAAATAAATATTATTAGATTTTTTTTTACCCTCTTACTTTTCACACAGTGTATACATGGCAATTTTGTAAGGGATGAGGGGGATGAATCCCAGAAGAGGACGTATTTCACATGCTAGGGAGATGAGCTGACAACAAAGTGGAAGCCCTCCTGGAAAACAATAAAACCCAATATTCTATCTAACACCAAAAGCGTTCATGAGTTAAACCAGTCCAACATATTACGTGGTAATATACTTAAATATCGGTACCGGTACAATATTATACCTATATAAAGATGATGTTGATAAAAATAACAAATGTGAAGTGATAATTTATATTTCATTAGTTCATGATATTGATTTAGACTAGGCTAGTTTCCTCCTTAAAAATAACAATTTTCTCTTTTTACAAAATAATGTATGTAAATGGACACTATATTAAACATTTTTCAATAACATAATTATATCAATATTTAGTGAAACAAAATTGAATCTGTTATTTTTAAAACCCCGTAGGTGACTTAGTTTTGCCATTTTCATTTTATGTGAAAAAATGAAAGTTGCAGCCTAGATGCATCATTTTAGGTTGAAACAGTGCAAGTGTGGTGCATAGAATGGCTGTGAGGACAACGCATACAGATGCTTTGGTTTTGAAATTCCATAAATTACAGACTTACGGGGTTTTTCAATTTAACCATGTTTCACCAATATAGAATGCTTTCCCTGTAGTTAGGTGTTGGCAAACTGGGTTTCTCAACCTATACGAGTATGTTTCACGGCTATAAAGTGCATACATTATGTCAGCTGTTGATAACATGACAGTAAAGCAAGTTGTGTTTATTTTGTTGTAATATTCGTTCCGATTTTTTTACTATGCCAACATGTCTTCAGTGGATGACAATGAGATAAGTGAACCTGTTAAAAAGGAAAACGGAATAAAAGTAATCATTTGTATAAGGGTAACAAGACTTAGATACCGGTTAGCCATTGTGATGCCAGAAAAAGAGAGCATATTTGCACAGTCTTCCAATAAATGTAAAGAAAAGTGAGGATTTGAGAAAATTTCAGGGATATTTACCTACTGAAGAGGAAATTCAAAGTTTCTCGAAGAGTGTGTGCGTGATTGGAACATAACTGAAGGGAAATGAACTGAGGATCTCCATTCCTGAAACATTTTCTGTATAGTTTCACGAAATATATTTTTTTCTTGTGTGCCTCAGCACAACTTGTTAATAATTTAAATAATTATAACATTTTCTACACTTGAACAATATAAGTAAACAAATTACAGTAGAATTCCTCGTATCCGGCAACTGTGGGACAAAGCCAGCGACAGATAACTGATTTTGCCGGATAATTGGAAAATACGTTTATAGGTTACCAATATGTGAAGACATACTGTACTGCACAAACATTTTTTTCCATGTTGAAATTCAGTAACTTTTGTATGGATATTTAAAAATAAAGTTTTTAAATATACGTACAATGTTTATTTTTAGTACTGAATACAGTAATGTACATCCATCAGTTAATAATTATTGTAATACAGTAATACATAATAGCATAAAAATACCGGTACTAAAAGTTTTCGCAACCTTATGACAATTTTAAATGCGACCATGTAACATGAAGAGCAGTGTAGCCAAAGTCGCAATTATGAAGATGAAGTAGTGTGCGATGATTTGAACCTCTTTAACATATCTCTACTGTCTGCTTGTTTATATATACTAGCTACTGTATTACTCGAATGAAACTTTTACGCACTATAGCGTAACAGAGAATTTCACACTTTCCTATTTAAACTCATCCAACACCCTTTCGAAACGGACGAGTTCAAGTGGTAGATTTAAAGATATCGTCTCTGCGTATTGTTTGCAAGGCCCAAGTAACAGCTTACCAATGGTACCCAATCTACCCTAGGGACATAACGGGGTTTTTTTATATTTTCATGTGTGAACAATGTAAAGAATAAACACAATATGCGGCATGTGCGATCCACGAAAACCAACTCACTCACATCTTCGTCCGACTCTTCCCTTTCGCATGAATGATTTTTTTTTTTTTTTTTTTTTTTTTTTTGCCTAGCCAAAAGTACCATTGTTTTGGTATTGCCGGTTATTTGGGTGCCAGATACGAGGGATTTTACTGTATTGCAACACACAAATGTTACTTTATAAATGAAGTTTAAACTTATTGGTTTTCTTAATATAATAACAAAATATTGTTCATTCATCATCATCATAGCACTACAGTCCCAAGTGGACTTTGGCTTCTCTCCCAGGCTTGTAATGTCTCGTCCATCCACCACTTCTTCGGTCTTTCTCTCCTTCTTTCTCCCTCCATTCTTGCATTCATTATCATCTTAGGAAGCCTTCCCTCCTCCATTCTCACTGCATATCCTAATAGATCTATTAAAGCTCACTATATTCTCCTCTTCCAATAGCCGAGCATTCTCTTTATTCGCTCTCCCCTGTCATACACTGGACCATAAATCCTATGTACAATTTTTCTTTCAAAGATGAGAAGGCTATTCTCATCTTCCAGTTTCATTGCCCATGTTTCTGCTCCATAAGTAACTATTGGGCAAATGAGTGTTTTAACTTTTATTCCTTTAGATAGCATTCTTGATGCGAACATGTGTGAGAACGAAAAATAAGTTCTATTTCCATTCATTATTCTTTTATGAATTTCATTCTCCATTTTATTTTCATTATTGATAGACGACCCAAGATATGTGAATTCTTTAACACTTTCGAAATTATAATTTTCAGTTTCAAAATTTACTACTCTTTCATTTCTCTGTTTATCCAATCTCATATATTTTGTTTTTTCTTTGCTTACTTTTAAGCCAGTCTGTTTGCCTTTATTATCTAAAATCTTAAACATCTCTTTTAAATCGGAGATTTTACATCTTACAATCTTAATATCTTCAGCAAACCCACAAACCTGCCTGGATTTGCATGCAATTGTGCCTGTAACTTCTGATTTATTAATTATTTTATGTAATACTAAATTAAAAAGAGTAGTAGATAAAATATCATCCTGTCTTACTCCAGAGCTTATTGCGAATGCGTTCATAATTTTATTGCCTACTATTACTTTGGCCGATGTCTTATCTAATGTCATTTTAATCAGGGATATCAATTTCCAAGGTATTCCGAACTCTTCAAGTATAATATAGATTTTATTTCTATCTAGGCTATCAAAGGTTTGTTGGAAGTCAATGAAGAGTAGGCCTAAATGTACGTCAGCCTTATACTCTTCCAAAGTCCTCCTTAAGTTGTGAATTTGATCTGTTGTACTTCTGTTGGCCCTAAAACCATATTGGTACTCTCCTAATATTTCCTCAGAGTATACTTTTAATCTTTGTGCTAAAATTGAAGATAAGATTTTGCATGTAATATTTAAAAGCATTATTCCTCTAAAATGTTTGCACAGCGTTTTGTCTCCCTTTTTATAAATAGAGGAGATGAGCCCAACATACCATTCTTTTGGGATTTGTTCTTCTTCCCAAATACAACATAATAGATAATTTATATATTTGTAATAGTAATAAATTCCCGCAATTCTTTATTAACTCTACTGCAATAGAATCTTTGTCTGGAGTTTTATTATTTATTATTTTTCATTTTTCATTTTTGCTATGGTAGCTTCAATTTCTTCTATTCTGAGGATATCTATCTTAGGCTGCGCTGATAAATATATTGGTCCGAAAGGTGTGCAGTCTTTATTCAATAGTTCTTGATAATATTCAACTCATCTATTCTTAATTCGTTCTTCTTCACTTAATAGGTTCCTTCCTTGTCGTAACATAAAATTAACTTAGACTGAAATCCTTTCCCCATTTTTTTGATAAAATATTGTTTATTACTTTTTTAATTCCCATAAGTCATGAACATTTTAACTTGTCTAGTAGCAAATTTATTATATACAAGTTAATGACATGCTTCCGTGACTTCTTCACTGAAGATTTAACTTTCAGAAACAAAAACTTTTACAAATGCATTCTAATTTATTAATTATTCAGTTTTTTTTTTTTTTTTTTTCCCCCACAAGTTTACAATTCTTGACTTTGGGGTTTAAAAAATAACTGATTAAATTAGGACACGATAGTTGAAACATTATACATAATGCCAACTTATGTTTAAAATACTATACAAATAGTGTGTCCCAATATAATGTTTATACTCTTTGAACGTTAATAACAGAGTAACTAGCTATTAGATACAATCTGACTGGATTGTTTGTATTTTAAGTTGTGATGTGTGTGAACGCATGTAGCCATTGTGCTGTTTTTAGTTTAGTTGCAGCTCGCCAAGCGGTAGACAAATAGTTGAGGTGGACAAATTTTTCTTTCGAGCAACATAAGTGAATTTTAGAATGTTTTTGAAAATGTGAGAACATGATCGAGGTGCAGAGATGGTGGAGGACAGAATTCAATACGTACTGCACCACAATTACAAGTTTGAGGGGTAAGGAACTGTGTGTGATGTGAAGGGACTGTGTGGCAGGAAGAGAATGAAAATGGACAAAAGAAGTATGGAAAGGGATTTTGAAAACTTTCACAAGATTCTCAAGGAAGTCCATATGGTAAGCTTGACGCGAATCAGGTATAAGTAAATCAAGTGTCCATCGCATTTTAATGCAGTACATTCCCAGGTTGCTTCATGTTATGAACAAGGACGACTCAGATAGGCGTCTCTAATTTTGTGAACATGTATGTATGTGTATGTATTTACTAACACTACATTTGGGTATACACCTGGTGGCAGTAATATATAATATACAATAATAACATTAAAATTATTACAGTAATAAAATTACAATAATTACAGCAATAAAAAATAAAATAAACGTAAATTTAATTCTAACTATAAATAAAGGCAATAAACCTATGACTATAAATAAAAACTATGATATAATAACACCTACAATAAGCAAAAGTAAACCTAACTTATAAGTACTTTTATTAAACCCAACTATTATCAACTTAAATAATTACAAGTCACCTTAATTAATTACATATAAACTTAATTAATTACATGACACAACTTGGATAATTACGCTACACCTACAATTAAATTTTCAGTCTAATCTTCTCAACTTTTCCTTAAATGTATTAATTTTGAGAGGACCACCCTTAAAGATTGCCGCAGGTAAGCTGTTCCAGTCTAGTATATTGTGGTTAATAAAGGAAAATTTTGTTTTCTGCATTTAAACTTCCTAATATGATCAGCCCTGCCCAAGTATGTTGGTGCCACTAATCTAGCACTGATATCGGTCCATGCTTTGTGTCCCATTTGTGCCTAGTCTGGTTTTTCGTCACCTTGATTTGAGAAATTCGCACCCTATGTCTTTTACTATCACTTCGCCATGTCCCTTTCCCATTTTGACATATTTTGCTGCCCTGTGTTGGACTTTTTCTATTGAATTAATTTGGTTTTGTCTGTACGGATCCCAACCTACTGCTCCATATTCCATAATTGGCCGAACATGTGCAACAATTAACATTTTAGTCTGCTGAAGCAACTTTTAAATTGAGTGGAACTGTTCATCGCCACAACTATGTATATTGGACCGATGTAAATCCCCACACTGTGGAAGAACGAGCAGTTAATCTTTCTGGGTTAACTGTGTGGTGTGGTATGTGTGCCAGAGGACTTGTGGGACCATTCTTCTTTGAAAGATCCGTGACAGGTGAGAAATACGTTACTATCTTGCAGGAAAGGATTGTGCTAGCTGTTCACAAACTCTGCCCAGATGAAGATTGCTTTTTCCAACTGGACAGTGCACTGCCACATTACCATCAAGACGTATGGGCAATGCTGGATGAAACATTTGTTGGGAGGTGGATATGCCGATGAAGTGTCGATAATCTACCCAGATATAAAGAATAGTTTGTATGCCACAAAACCACTAACACTGGATGTTGCCTGTATAAATCCATTCCCATAGAAACCATATTTACTGTTTGTCGATCAATTCTACAGATGTATTGCTGTCAGTGGCAGTCATTTTGACACTTGTAACTTTAAAGGTTTGTGACATAAAAAAGTACATGATTTTTGTTATTTGTGTTATAGTTATTAACGTCCAAAGAGTGTAAAGATTACTTTGGGACAGTCTGTATATATTTAATACAGTTTCAATTATTTTTATAACAGAAAAAATCAGTTTGCTGTTTTAGGCTGTCGTACACCAGCTCCGTTGACGTCCCTCTGCTGAATGTTGTGGTCACAGGTGTAGAGAGTGGGCCGAAGTATGTGTAGGGGTGATGTGGCGATGTTGAAAGGAAAAATTCTGGTTACAGATACAGATATTTCAACAATTAGTTCCTCCACTGGGTCGTGGGCAGGGGAAACAGGAGTGTCGTTGAGAAAATCTCGAGTATTGAAATATTTATTCCTATGACTCTGATTGAGTCTAGTTGAAGATTTGACGAAACTAGGACTGGCGATATAAGAAGTGAGGGGTAACTGGAGTGTCTGGAAAGAGGCGAAATGAAAGTTGCTCGAAAAAGGGGCGACTATGGACTATGGCAGTAAGAGAGAGGTGAGAACTAGGTACCTTCACCTCTCGAGTTCGCAAACATGACCAGTGAAAGGGGGGGGGGTGCAATTATCGATCTTGCAAACTTAGCCCGCAACTCCGAGACCACTACAGAGGGGTTTGAAGGAAGGACTAGGGTTGAGCAAGCCAGAGCGAGTATGAGGAATCGAAGTCAGGAATTGTGTAGAAGAGAAATTGGGAGGGGTTGAAGCGATAAGGGGAGAAGAGAAGAAGTTGGTTTGAGGAGCAGATGGATATTGTCTAATTATGGCTTTGGTTCACCCTTTTATTAGAGTGGCTCCTCCCCATCACGTGACTAGTGACGTCACACTGGACTGTCGAATGGGAGAAAGCTTTCATGGCAGCGTCTCCTTGCAGATTTCAACCGAACTGCGTGTAGGGGCGTGCGAGTAGCCTGTATTCCTTCTACCTGGGTGGCCAGCCGTACAAGGGGGCGAGGGTGGAAGCAGGGGGATGATTTACCATGTGGAGGGCGAAACTAGAGAATAAGGGAGAGTCGAGGCAGGCTCACAAGGAGCATAAATAAAGGAATTACAACAAGGCTTTTGATCAGAAGTAGACTATTGGTATTCCACTGTGTCCTGGAACTTGACATTTTCGACGTTTCGGAACTACATACAAGTTCGAGGACACAGTGGTAATTCTAATCAGAAAAAAAACAACAGTCTCCATACATGTTTCAAACTATGACTTCATCACAAACATACTGATTCATTTTCACATTAGTTGCTACTGTTGTGCTAATCAATGAGGTGTATGCAAACTGGCATCATGGTCTGCTAATGGCAAGATCTAATCTGGAATTGCGCTTGGGCATGGGTTCAGTTCCTGCTTGGATTGATTAGCTGGTTGGTTTTTTTTCGAGGTTTTCCCCAGCTGTAGGCGAATTTCAGGTAACCCATGGCGAAGCCTTTGCCACCAATTTCATCAACGCTAAATAATCTAGTAGATCATACAGTGTCGTTAAATAATGGATTACCTGATTTTCCATAGCCGTGGCTAATGCTTGACTCGACTCATTAAAGCAACATCTTGCTGTCACCACAGCATCATAGAAGTGTACACTGTACTTTTGATACACTGCTCATAAATTTTTGTGTTATGTTATAGTAATAAAATTCATTAAGAAAAAGTTAATGTGTAAACTTATGTATATTATTCCCGTTTAAGGCCTCTCCACATGGACGCGAATTATTCGCAGCGGTGGCGAATGTTTCGCTTCGCAAAGTTGCCACTGCCTCAGTGTACATTGCGGTATGAGCGTGCCCACACCGGCGCGGAAGTATCGCCGGACGGCTGCGAATCTGCAGCGTTGAAATTTAGATTCGCCGCCTGCGCGGTTTTTTTCGCTGCCGCCGAATTTTATGACGGCGTTCTGTGAGAAATTATAAGGAAACATCCAGTTTTATACGATTTATTCTAGAAGATTACAAGTAAGTAAGGAATTTAATGAAAGTGGTAAGTTATTCACGTCTTTAACATATCTTAAGAGAAAAATTCTAGCCTACATATGGCCTGTCTATAAGGAATAATTTCATATTCGCATCTTTGTTGACTTTTATCAGTCCTTCAGAATATCATAGCATTGTTTAGTACAGAAATATATTTCTAGAGAACCTACCTATATGAACTTTGCGTCATTTAACATCTTACTAAGGTTTTATAGTTCAAAGTTAATAATTTTCTTAGTTTAGGAAAGGTTTCATTCTTAAAAGCAAACATATAAGCCTATATTTAATAGCAATTTTTTGTCAAAACTAATCTCATTTATATTTTATTCCTATGAAATACTCTAGGAACTTTTGTATTAGCTAATACAGAAAAGTTGTTTCAATAAACATAAATAGGCCTATTAATTGTTTTCATTAAACCTTACGGGTTCGCGCTGTATCTCCTAACATTAGTACTCGCTTTTGGTGTCACTACAGCTCAATGAATAATAATCAATGTTTTGGACTTAAGCTCATATTTTTATTTTATTATGCGATATTTGTCTACATGATGTTAAAATAACCGACTTGCAATTAATTTTTAAATATTAAATACAATATTATAGGATTGTTGTTTAGTCAGTTTTCCGAAGAAAAGTCTGAGCCTCACAAATGATATAAGAAGGCACCACCTATGAGGCAACTAGGCCAGGAGATAATGGAGTAGGGTGGCCACTTCCTTTCCCCCTCCATTTCATATATTGCCGAAAAAATTAGCAAAATCTACACCTAGCAGATACTGCTTCACACTTACACTTACACATAAACGGGATAATTTCATTAATTATACGCGAATATCACTACTTGTGGGACAAATCCCTCCCAGATTTTAGACTTGGCATCATCTCTTGTCTTCCTTCTCATGAAGGATACATTATAACAGAATCAAAGAAAAGTTAGAAAAGACGAGACGAAGTAGTCTCTTCTGTTGTCGAGATTTTGTTACGCACTTAACACACGTGTATTGTAAACTATTTTTGCACGATCATATATTTAGAACTGCAAATACTGTATGAATTTTATGATACTTTCTGCATTGAGAGCGCATTTTAGTGAATGTAGCCATTATACATTCAAGTTTAATAAAAGTCAGTATGGTTTTCTTTTTCTATCTAATGATAAAAAAAACATGAAAAATATGTTATTGAGGGGGTTTAGACGTATTATATTACATTATAATAGAAACGCGTACAATTAAAATATAATAATTGTTTTCAAATGTGAATGTATTGATTTCACGACACTAAAATGTTTTATATCGTGTTAGGAGTTTGTTGAACATACTCTCATCAATTCCTAGAAAATTGCTAAATGACCGCGAATCTTCCAATGTCATCTCTCTGAGTAGGAATAAAAAATATATTACCAATGAAGGATCTTTTATTTAATTTCATTATTTTCGATTATTTATATGTCCTGGGATGGTAATTCATGTTATGAGGGATTCTCTGAATATTCGTTTCATAGGTAATTTATCTTTTCAGATATCTTTAACTTCTTGTTTCTGATGCACTTTTGTATTTTTCTACGTGGACTTCACTTTCTCACCCGCACTTCTTTCTTTTTTCTATGTGTTCTCTCCTCCAGAGCTCTAAGTTCTTTGACAACATTTGCAACCGCAAGCACAACATCTAAGGCTAAATACTAGGTATCATCGTTCGCCATTTTGATTCTTTTCTTTTAATAATTTAATTAAATGTATTCTAATATTTCATTTACATTTATTTTAATATTGTAACTACATTTATTTTAATATTGTTATTACATTTATTTTTAATTGCACTATTTATATCTTAATTACATTTATTTTAATATTTATTATTACATTTCAAAACACATACGAGTAATTAAAACAATTTAAGCGATGGAAGTATTTTGTAAGCGGATTTGAAATCAGAGCAAAGATTTCTGTATTAGCAGACAAGAGGTTGTCTTGAGTTCTTCACCAAGTAAAAAATACTCTTTTCTTTAACTCGCCGTAACTTGAAAACCAGTAAAGATTTTGAATAGCAGCAACTTTTAAAAGTAATTTCCATTCTTTCTCAACATTTCATTCACTTTGACCCCCCCATCTAACGTGAAAAATGAAAAAGTTTACCGCTAACGACTTCTGAAGGTCTAAATGTCTATTTTGAACAGATCACTTCCAAATTAGTATCTTTTTTTCCCCCTGCGTTTTAAAAACAATTTTGATTTTAAAATTTGTGCCATGCTTTCCTCAGACATTGACCTGCCAATCACAAAAATAACAGTGCCATTGATTGACTATCATAGGAGCTACGACATGATATTCCTCTGCATACGTGAAATTTGGTCTCTGTCAGAGCTGCGAATATTTCGCGTCAGTGTGGGGTAACGTGCGAATTTCGTTGCCGCTGTATATGCGAAATATTCGTCGCCACCACGGCTGCGAATATTTCGCGTTGGTGTGGGGAGACCTTTATGCTTGCAGTTTTTTAAACTGGAAAATTCTGTAATTTTTTTAAGTTTTAAGGAGTACTTTACGGATCTTAAGACATGATAATTACACTGAATCTTTTCATAGAGTCACTGGGCACTTAACTTGGGTGTTACCACTATGGTTGTGACTGACGATGATGCATTGCCAAGCACATCCCATCATATTCCGTTACACAGTAAACAACATGGATGCGAGTATTGTAATGTGCAAGGATGAAATTTTTCCCAATGAAGAGAGTAAAGGAGATTACATCTCCACTATGTAGAGATGTGCATTTGAAAACAAGTTCAATCTGAGTATTGCCCCCAGGTTCTGTTCTGTAGTGGTGATAAGGGCATATGTGCTAAAATAAGATAAAGTGAACTTGAACTGAAATAGTGTGTCAGTAGAACTACATTGTAGTATTGTTCGCAATTATCGTACATACCTGTCATTGTCAGTCAGATTGCGTTAGTGTGATTCGTAGAATGGAGATCTTTAGGAAAACCCCTATTTTTCTATTGACGATGTATAGCTTTGGGACTTAGTATTTACACGTTTCATGAACATTTATGCTTAAAAAGTCTATTTTAGAGTGCCTGTAACAGCATGTTTTAACGATTTTAACTATTTTTGCCTATTTCAAACTAGACAGCAAAATTTTATTTTTCCCCCTGTTTGTGAAGTGCTTTTTAAAAAAAAATGCAAGTTCTATGTTGTAAGAACTAGAACAATGACCCCCCCTTCTCTCTCTCTCTCTCCCTCCCTCCCTCTCCCTCTCTCGCTCCCCCCCTCTCTCTCTCTCTCTGGAGGAGTGCTTTTGTAATTGATTGTTTGAATCTAGGTAACTTTACTGACAATGGGTGCAAATAACAGTTTGGTAATTTAAATATGTTAAGGATTTTGAAATTCAGTATCTAACTATATATAACAGTTTTTTCTTTAGTTGAGTTTAGTTTTTATGTCACTGCAGTAGTAACAATGTCAAAAGTAGTGAGTTCCAAAGCAAGCCGGGTAAGACAGTGGCTTCAAGAATTTCCGAACTTTTCGACAGATGGAAAAATGATATTCTGCCAAGCATGTAATAAAGAGGTTAGTTATGTTTTATTTTCATTTATTTGTTTTTTTAATGTTTCGAGTGATAAGGAGTCCCATTAATTCAGCATACACAAGAAGTGTTACATAAGGGAAATACTGAACACAAATCTAAACTTAAAGCAAACTCTTTGACACAATCATCTCAATAATCCAGCAAACAGAATCAGTTTTACAGTGACTTATGTCATGCCGTTGTGGCAGCTAACATTCCATTCTAGAAACTAGAAAACCTAACATTCAATGCGTTTCTTGAAAAATACTGCCACCAATCATTCCTTCTGAGTCAATGATATGCAAAAATTACTTGGATTGAACCTACAATGACGCAATGAACAACTGACGAACTTGGTCGAAACTTTGCGAATTCAGTTGGCGGGAAATTGAATCCAAATGCGCCACCCCGAGCTTATATGATATGCACAAAGCAACTTCCTAAGACAAACCAGGAAACAATCGCGCAATTTCTCAACAATGGACTGAAAGTACTACATCCGAATAATGTTGATGAAAAAAAAGTGCTGCTCACTTACACAGATGTTTTCTTCTTTCTTTTGTATGGAGGAGGGACGCAAAGGCTTACACTGCAGCTTGAAGCTTATAGCTTATTGTGCTCACCACTCCTATTGGGTAGCTGAACAGTCGCTCTCTTATACCAGTACAGCACGCCACACCATGAACTTAACCCAGACTATAATATGGATGATGATGATGACGATGATGATGATTATATGTGAATTAATAATGGTGAAATGAGTCCGAAAGTTACCCAGAAATTCTGCTTTAATTGGTAGAGGGAAAACTGCAGAAAAAACCCCAACCAGAATTTGATCCTGGGCCCACTTGTTTCACAGTCAGATGTGCTAACCGTTATTACTCCACAGCAGTGGACTGGCATACATGGTTGCTGCAGTGACGTTGCTTAGGGCAGTGATTCCCAACCTTTGAGTGACTGTAAATTATTTTTCAATAAGACGACTGCCCGGTCACAACAAATTCACTCGTAAATGCCTTTTTGAAAGTTCATTTCTTACATTTAATTAACATAAATATTAATAATTAAGTATGATGTAATCTTAAGACTTAAAGAGTATTGGTGTACAATGAAAACGGTATGCCATATTGACAAATTATTTAATAAATTATGAATCACTAAATTAATGAAATTTTGTAGCATATTGTAGCTCCCCAAGCCAATATCATTAATTAATTTATGCTAATTTTCATCTGATCACAAAAACTTATAAAATTGATGACATTGATCACTGTATTTTTAAATTCATTGTAATGAAGTTGATTTGAAAAAGAAAAGGTAATGGGAAGAATGATTATGCACAGTAACTCAGCTGAACAGGGCAAGCAGCCAAATGTTTTTATATGCAATGTATGTAATTTTATGTATAAAAATGCATGAATCTCTCCCAAAATGTCACTTTGATCACAATCAATATGTCGTATGTCGTATGTACGCAAGTAAAATGCTCTTTATCTGGATGCCTGTAGATTCGTCTAGTTGTGATGAAAAAATTTCGATTCTTAAATTTTTTCAGTGAGTTGCGTTTCTGTATCTCTTACCATAGTATCAGTTATCCGCCTTTAAACTTTATCATTCGATAATGGAATGCCTTTCATTTTACTTGCCACAGCTTGGCCTAATACTTCTTTACAAGCAGGAATCAAAAAAGGCTTAATGAGTTCTTTTGCCAATTGAATACAGTTTCTTACATTTGGCTATCTTTAATGATATGAAATAGGATGCCGTCAGAAGTGAAATATCAGTGGCTGAAAAACTTGGGAAATAATTTTTTTTCTGTTTTAAGAGCATCTTTTTACATATTAGGGGAGAGTCGGGTAGTATCGGACAGTGTGTTTCTTTCATCTACTACCATATGGTAGTACCTGAATGACGTAGTTACGTTTCTCTATGCGACATCACAGAAACGTAACCATGTCAATCAGGTACTATCATCGTGTGGTAGATGAAAGAAACTCACTGTCCGATATTACCCGATGTCCGATACTACCCGACTCTCCCCTAATAATTCAATGGGTTTGTTGACTAAATCAGAAAGTTTTGTGTTGAGATGTCGAAAATGTCGCGATGGCTTCATAGTTTTATTCCTCACAACAGTAGAACAAAAATAATACTTCGGAATATGTATGATAAGACTTTCTTGTGTTAAATTCTAACATACCTTGTTTACAAGTTTCGACCTATATATGGGTCATCCTCAGAACTGGTCGTTGTTGGTCTTGGCACCTCTTGTTTTGTTTCCTGTGAGGGTGTGTTCGTGTGGTATAGTGTAGTGTCAAAGAGTGTGTCTGTTCTGAAATTGAGTTGTATGTTAAGAATTTTGTTGGGGTGTGTTTTCGTGTGTCTGTATATTTCATATTGTTCTAGTGTGTTTAGTTTCTGGCTTTTTGGTTGGATGTGTAGTATTTCCATGTCTGTGTTGATGTCTCTGTGGGTGTGGTTAGCATTTATGTTGTGTTCTGCATATGTGGAGGTGTTTTGTAATTTTGTTATGGCTGTGTAACGTGTTTGAAACGATCTGCCTGTCTGTCCTATGTAGAAGTTGTTGCAGGTGTTACATTTGAGTTTGTATACGCCTGTGTGCTTGTATTTGTTTGTTTGTGTGTTGAGATGTTTTTGTAGAGTGTTATTTGTTCTGTATGCGATGTTGTAATTTAATTTCTTGAATGAGGTTGCAATTTTGTGTGTGTTTTTGTTTTCGTATGTTAGTGTGATGTATTTTTTGTGTTCTTGTGTTTGTGTTGTATTCTTATGTTTTTTGTGATTATGTTTTGTCTTACGTATTATGTTGCCTATTATGTTAGGGTTGTATCCGTTTTCTTGTGCTATGTATCATATATATTCCGAAGTGATACAGTGTGTAATCAAGATGTAAAAATAATACACTGAGGTCGTAGCAATTAGTTAGTGTTAGAGCATTATATGAAACCAAATTATAAGTAGTTGTGCATGTGAACGAAGACTTTATCTTCAGTGTGTTGGTAGTTTTCACCTCATTTTGCTTATCTTGGAATTGCTCTGTGGACTTGAGATGGATGCATCACTAGTTGCGTCACAAACACTTTCAGTACGAAATATCTTAATACCAAAATTAAGCAAAGTTCCCTGTCTTTTATTCTCTGTGCCTCTTACTTTAAAAATCGTGATGCTCGAGTTTTGAAACAAGCACTTACACACTGCAATGAGAACTTGCGAAGAGACAGTATTCATCGTGATTATTCAGTATCAAGACTGCCTTAATCTTCAATTTAAGTAAAAAAAAATTGTTTATACTTCTCAGCTACTGTCACTGACATCTGCAACACAGACGTTATTTTGTTTAGTTTTGAGAACAAAGGATTCGCTGTCCATTGTAATCATTTTGCTGCAATTTTTATGACCAGTCATAAACATCGGCATTCCATTTACCAAATATTGAAAGATTTCTAAGTCTGAAAATTTTCAGATTATTAAAGAATAAGTGGCTTGGTCATTCACATTTGCTACAGAGTTGTCATTTAGTTAGATGTTAGAATTTAGAGTTTAGAGACGATCTGAATCTGCACTTTTGAACACAATCATGAAAAGTATTCTCCTAAGAATATTTCCACTATAAAATATTTATTTTGCCGCCTGAGAGTTTGAAGAGAGGGAGACCTAATACTACATGGATTCATGGAATTAAAACAACAATGAAGGAAAGAAGATTGGATGAAGGACAGTGGGTTGACAGAGAAGATTGGAGAACTGGAGATATTTATTGGTGAAAAGTGCTTAGAAAAGTAAAATGACAAATTCTAGGAGAATATCTCACAGCCCAGTGCCCAGTGTAATTGATGCCAGGATCCGGCAGTTGAGCAACACTGCCTTAGGGTGTTCTGTCCTTTTGTGTTACACGTGATGTGAACTGCGCAGCACAAGTAAGGGTCAATAAGTTAATCTTTCATTGATTAAAGTTCACGTTAACACTTTGTTTGTTAAAAACATGAAATTACTTAGTCATACGTTAAAAAGTGTTAGAATTTTAAAAAAAGGTATATACCTTTGAAAGACGGCCTATTTCGACGTGATGTCATGTCTTCCTTAGTGTCTCCTGAACAGTTAATCTCTACAGTTAAGTGTTTTTGTTAAGGCACCGTCAAGGATACAGGCTTTCAGAGAAGAACTACCAGATATTCCAACCAGTTCTTACCCGATGGGGAAGAAAATCCAGAAAGTCATAAAAAAAAAAACTCTACCTGAGGATGCTGCTTGTGTCACTTCGGCAAAATCATTATTCGAAAATCTCTACATCCCACGTGATTTGCATTACATTAAGTCCCACTATATGTTTCTTATGGCAATCATTTCAGAATTGGAATGCTCAGGGAAACCTATCAATGAAAACATGGCTTTACTGGCGGAGTTGAAACAAAAAATCAAGGAAGCACCAGGAGATGTGGAAGAAAAAGTGCGTAAAAAAATGTAAAAAGAACAAGGACCTGAATGAACTGTGTGCAGCAGGAGATATTCTTGTGGGAAAACCTGGTGTAGTTGATTATTACAATATTCCAGTTAAACATGTGCCAAAATTGAAGTATGCTACCGTCCCGTCACGTCTGTTGCTCGTCACGTCTGTTGATGTTGACCGTTCTTTTCCTGCTTATAAACTGATTTTCATCGACAAACACCGAAAATTTTTCTGTAGAAAACTTATAGAAGGTTTTAGTAATTTATTGCGAAGCCAACTATGGTTTCAACAGTTTAAACAACATTTGTAGAGTTTTAAATGCATTTAGGTGTTGTTGTTTAGTCAACTGTCCGAAGACAGATCTGAACCTCACAAGTGATACCAAGAAGGCACCACTTATGAGGCAATAGGCCAGGAGATAATGATGTAGGGTGGCCAGTTCCTTTCCCCCCTCCATTGTATACATCACCGTCTAGCTACATATTACACTAGTCAGACTTGAGATGCATACAAATAATTGTTCTTCCTCTGACACATATTGTCAAGTGAGATGTCTGACTGGTAATAGATGTACATATCAGCCAGAACCTCTGTCAGAGAATACATTTAGGTGTATACATAGCATTTTAAGTGACAGTACCGAAGTTTAATCTTTATATAAACACATTTTTGGACATCCAAGTACTATTTCCTATAATTTACAACTGTAATGTTGGTTTCTTTGCCTTTGTCATTAAATTTTCTAATTTGTTAACATTGTACTAATTTCTTTTATATCTGTAGTGTTTTCGTTTGCTACACTATTAGAGCCTATTTTATGTTTTATAAAGCCTAAATGAAGTACTGAAAGACCTTATTTTAGGCACCTAAATCACATTTTTTTAGAACCTAAAAATTCACGGTCTAGAAATAGTGAAGTGAGAAGATAAATTCTTTAAAATTTGCTATAAATCTTTGCTTTGTGATACAAGAATAACAGACGACCAAGATTCAGTGACTTTCATTTCATTAATTAACCGAAAAGATAATTTTCTGTTGTGATTTGAAAAAAAATTACTATGCTTATATATGTTCTCTTTTGTTGGAAATAAAAATATTACTTTTTTGGCTACATGTATACATTCTTCATAATGTATGGTGACTGTAACAGAATTATGCCCCACTTATGATACAAGTTTTGTATATACGCTGCTGTGATGCAAGCAAATTATAGAATAACTTCCAAAATTTTAGGAAGAGGAGATGACAGAATATGAAAGGAGTGTCTGAGGATGGTGATAGCTAATAATAATTAGTTTTAGGTGTTAGAAACTTTTCTTACTGATGCCAATAGCAAAATGAGAAGGGAGCAAGAAAATGTTACATGGACATCGATAATAACAACAACTTAAATAGTAGATATTATCTTCCAAAAATTGAATTTAGAAAATATGGAGGAAATTTGAGAGCACGATTTGGGTTTTCGAATCATTTCCTAAAGATTAACGAGGATAAGGACTAACGAGTTAGTAAATAAAGAAATACAGATGAGTACGAGTATCTTATACAGTTCAGTTCCAAAGCTAGCAACATCATTGACAGTCTTCCATTCACAAGAGAAAATTACCCAGGACTCATTGTTCATAAAAGTCTGCACGACAGAATTATTGCCAGAAGTGAATGAATGCTATGCTACTCATAATCATCATCTTTCGTACTTACTTACTTACTCACTTACTTTTTATTTTATTTTATTGGGTTATTTTACGACGCTGTATCAACATCTAGGTTATTTAGCGTCTGAATGATATGAAGGTGATAATGCCGGTGAAATGAGTCCAGGGTCCAGCACCGAAAGTTACCCAGCATTTGCTCTTATTGGGTTGAGGGAAAACCCCGGAAAAAACCTCAAACAGGTAACTTGCCCCGACCGGGATTCGAACCCGGGCCACCTGGTTTCGCGGCCAGACACGCTGACCGTTACTCCACAGGTGTGGACCTTACTTACTTACAAATGGCTTTTAAGGGACCCAGAGGTTCATTGCCACCCTCACATAAGCCCGCCATCAGTCCCTATCCTGAGCAAGATTAATCCAGTCCCTACCATCATATCCCACCTCCCTCAAATCTGTTTTTTATATCATCTTCCCATCTATGATCTGACCTCCTCAAAGCTCTTCTTCCCTCCTCCCTCCCAACTAACACTCTCTATATTTCTGGATTCGCCCATATGTGCTACATGCTCTGCCCATCTCAAACGTCTGGATTTAATGTTCCTAATTATGTCAGGTGAAGAATACAATGCATGCAGTTCTACATTATGTAACTTTTTCTATTCTCCTGTAACTTCATCCCTCTTAGCCCCAAATATTTTCCTAAGCACCTTACTCTCGAACACCCTTAACCTCTGTTCCTCTCTCAAAGTGAGAGTCCAAGTCTCACAACCATTCAGAACAATAGGTAACATAACTGTTTTATAAATTCTAACATTCAGGATTTTTGAGAACAGATTGGATGTCAAAAGCTCCTCAACAGAATAATGACAGGCATTTCCCATATTTATTCTGCGTTTAATTTCCCCCTAAGTGTCATTTACATTTGTTACTGTTCCTCCAAGATATTTTAATTATTCCACCTTTCCAAAGGATAAATTTACAATTTTTATATTTCCATTCCATACCATGTTCTGGTCATGAGACATAATCATATACTTTGTATTTTCGGAATTTACTTCCAAACCTATCTCTTTACTTGCTTCAAGTAAAATTCCCGTGTTTTCCCTAATAGTTTGTGGATTTTCTCATAACATATTCACGTCATCTGCATAGACAAGCAGCTGATGTAATCTGTGCAATTCCAAACCCTCTCTGTTATCCTGCACATTCCTAATGGCATATCCTAGAGCAATGTTAAAAAGTAAAGGTGATAGTGCATCTCCTTAGCTCATAGTGAATTGGAAAACCATCAGTCAGAAACTGGCCTATACAGATTCGGTTGTATATTTCACTGAGACATATTTTTAATTTGGAAATAGGTACCAAATTCAATAAGAATATTATATAAAACTTCTCTCTTAACCGAGTCATAAGCCTTTTTTGAAATCTATGAATAAATGATGTACTGTACCCTTATACTCCCATTTTTTCTCCAATATCTGTCTAATACAAAAAAATCTGATCAATAGTTGATCTATTACGCCAAAAACCGCACTGATGATCCCCAATAATTTCATCTACATATGGAGTTAATCTTCTCAAAAGAATATTGGACAACTTTTGTACGGCAACAAAAGTAATATTCCTCGAAAGTTACCAGTACTGCAGTTAGTCTTGTCCCCCTTCTTAAAGACAGGTACAATTATGGATTCCTTCTATTGTTCTGGTACAATTTCCTTTTCCCAAATAGCAAGTATAAGCTCATAAATTTCGCAAGAGAATGCGCTTCCAGCCTCTTGTATTAATTCTGCTGGAATTTGATTGATCGATACCTGGAGACTTGTACTTTTTCAGATTTTCTATCACAATTTCGACTTCAGAAAGTGTGGGTTCGGGTATAAATGGCTCAGGAGCTGTATTTAAATTTCGTCCCGAATATTTCTATTTGCCCTATGTACGTTTAGTAGTTGCCCGAAATAGTTTTTTACATCTGTTCAGGGTTGAATGTGTGCCGCAAGCAAGTCTCCATTCTCATCCTTGTTGACGTTTAAATTCCTTTACATCGTTATATAAATCTCTAATGTTTTTATTCTTGGTATTTGTTTCTACCTCATTCAGTTTTCCTTCAAGTAATCTCTCTTTTTATTTCTAAGTGTACGATTTGCTTCCTGTCTTTCATTGAAGTAATTATCTCTATTCGCCTCAACAGGATTCTGTAAGAATTTCAGTTTTACATGTTTCCTTCTTTCTACTATCATGGAACAACCTTCATCAAACCACTGTTTCTCTTTCTTAGTTCCATAATAACCTATGCTCTGCTCAGCTGCAATTTTGATATTATCTCGGTTATTTTTCCACGCCCTATTAACATCTAATTCCTTCTCAACTTCGTCGGAACTTCCTAAAGCAGCAAACCTATTTGAAATTTCGACCTGATAATGTTGCTTAGTTTCCTCGTCTTTTAAGTTCTGAATCTCCTAATATTAACTCGTTGCTCTACTCGCTTGGCTACTGTTAGTCTTTCTCTTAATTCTCCAATTACCAAATAATGGTCAGAATTACAGTCTGCCCTGCTGAAAGTTAGAATGTCTATTATACTAGTATGTCTCCGTTTATCTATGAAGATGTGATTTTTTTGGGTGTGTGTCAATCCATCTGGGAAGCCCAAGTATATTTATGTATAGCCTATCCTTATGGGGGAAATGTTGTATTTTTGACAATTACATTTTTTCGTGTGGTTAAGTTGACTAACCTTACTCCATTATCATTACTAGTTATGTGTAGACTCTCTTTTCCAATAGTCGGTTTAAAAAAATTCTCACGTGGTATCTAGATAACTGATCAAAAGTGTGTTCCAATTCCTAATAGAAGTTATCCTTTATAATGTCATCTTTCTCTTCTGTAGGGGCATGATCGTTTATAACTACGATATCACACCATCTACTCTTAAGTACTGATTACAATAACCTGTCACTGATAAATTCGACCTTCTTTACTGCTGATTTTATCTTCTTACACTCATTATATGACAGGTTAGAAACCTGTCTTTCTGCCTGGTAACATCAGATAAATGTGTATGCAGCAATTTATTCCCTATGATAAATCGTTTTTATCTGAAGGTGTTGTGTGCATGGTCGAGGAAAGCAGATGATGAAGTTCCTTGAGGCGAGAACAGGATTAAACTACTCCTGAAGTCAACATTACTGATGCTGATAGTCAGAATGTACCTTCAGCAATACTTCTCATGCAATCTGCTTATTCTGTGATAAATCCCATGCTACAACAGATTATTTCATTGCAAGAAAACCATCAAATGAGGAAATAAATATTTTTAAGGGGAAAAGTAACTTACACGTTTTATTTGTTTGGAATAAGGATATGTATTTAGCAGATGATCAAATAGTCATGGCACAAGACCATTTTGATTTGGAATTTATGGTATGGAGATTACGAAGATGTTACGAGTCATGGGAGAGGTCTCACTGTAAATTATAATAGAAGCAAAAATTTAACAGTTAACTAAAATGGAAGACAGTTTGGTTTTGGACGCAGGAATAGAAAATAAGCACGTTAGTGAGTCAAATTATTTTGAAACTATGATTACATCAGATGGAATTGCCAAATTTTAAATAAAGAGTAGAAGAGAACAAAGTAATAGGATTATTTTCTGTTTGAATTCTATATGGTGGGACAAAATATTTGAAAAATAACTATTAAGCATATTGGGAAAGATTTTTTTCCCTCTCTGAGGATGGCCCGTAGGCTTATTGTGCAACCTCCTTATTTGGGGTGATTTTGAAGTCCTTATGACTGTTCAAGCACATGATTCACTGCTTTGTTCTCATGGTGCTTGTTTCTGTGATGGATTGCATGCTAGGAGTGCTGATGGCAGCTTTGCGTGCTTGCTTGCCACCTGATGGCTGCTCTGCTAGCTATCATGATGGATTTCGAGATTAGGTTGCTTGCAGTTTTTCGTGTTGGCTTGTATGCAGGAACCAAAGATGATAATATAGTATCACCACCGGAACCATGTTGCCATGTTCGTTGTTTTCCAATTAAATGTTTTTCTTTCTTTATTCCTTAATTTCTAAGAAACAGCAATTAATATCGGACTTCAGCTGTTTTACACTTCTGGTTTAATTACTTTATTACGACATTTATTATTGTTAATGTAGAACTTCAATTGTTTTTCACTTACCATTTAGTTTCTTTTTCATCATGAGTGTTGGCAGCAGATGATTTTCCAGTATTAACTGTGAAAATAGCCAACAGTAACCAACATAGTAGCCAGCAGAGCACCAAGCACCATGGGAACTGGGCTTTATTGATTCGGCTGTGGCATTCAGTTGTGATGGAGTCCGCATGAACAGCAATATCCCTCCATCTTTCCTGTTAGTATGCCGCCTCCTCAGATAGATGGCACCTCTTCGCAATTCATGTGTTTGTGTTCTGCTGTATCCTTCGACTAGAAGGCCGCCACTGTAGACTCCACAACTCACCAAGTTGCCATCTATTCGAGGGAGCTACACTCACTGGTCTGTCATAATTCACTCATGAGGCCACTATGGCTCCCTAGGATTAGTGCAGCTCTCCCAGACAGATGGCACCTGTAGACGAATCCCAGAACCACGCCTCCCACGATTCTCTGGTCGAACTGTAACTATTGAAATGCTAATGAAGGCGAAATGAGTCCGAGATCCAACGCCGAAAGTTACCCAGCAATTCATATTTTTTAAATGGACTATCAAAGCAGAAGCATCAGAATTCCAACACTGCAGCATATTATGAGGGTCGTCCCGAAAGTAATGCCTCCTATCTTTTCGTGTTGCCCTGTAGCGTCTGAGCTGGATGTTAGTGGCGTTGTAGTAAAGGTTGAACCTTCACGCTAATGTCCTGTTAGTTTGGTTGTTGTGCGATAGATAGTGACAGCAGGGCAATCTACCTAAATGGCATCTGACATAGGGGTGCGTAAGAAAGATAGATGTGTTACTGAATTTCTCACTGCAGCCATTGACATCCATCGACATTTGCTGAAGGCGTACAGTGGATGCAAGCACAGTAGCATGTTTCAACAGTGGCGAAAATGACAGTCTTCTGGGCTAGGTGGGGTATGATAAATTTGGATGCATTGGAGCCTGGAGGAACTATCAATTCTGGCTAAGCTGAAAGCTTGAATTTCCAGAGTGAGGCCAGAGAAGAAAACCTTTCGCTTGCAACGCGATAAGGTCAGACCCCATCAGTTTCGCGACCACTGAGCACGTAAAATTTGGTTGGACTGTCCTATCACATCCACCGTGTAGTCCAGACTACCATCTCTTTGAGCCTGTGAAAGATGGACTACGTGGGCAGCAACATTTTCCAGACAAGGGTGCAGCTGCAACGAAGTGGCTTGCCTCTGCTGGTTCAAATTTTTACGAGCGCGGCATGCAGGCAAAAATGCATAACAAATGATGGTGACTATGTGAAAAAATAACTGTATGTAGCTGAAACCTTGCCCTATTTAACTGTGTTATTATGCAGTGTGTATCTGTTATTGTTCCATGGAAATAAATAGGAGGCATTGCTTTCAGAATGACCCTCGTATAAATCAGGAAGTCTGGAGAATGAACGTCACAGATAATGATGAGCAAGTACAGACATTTGGCATTAGCTGTATAACCTGTTATATATGGCATTACTTACAGTTCAGCTGGTCCAAAGAAAGTGAAGGTTGTAAATGTATATCTCCACAAGGCTAATTTTACAAATTTATATCTAAAACAAGTGCATACAAAATTTTAGCAAAAGATAATATTTAGATGTCGCCCCAAGTGACAGAATTTATTTTAAAATTACTCACAAGAGCACTATTTGCGGCTGGCATAATCACTTCTGCATAATGCACAATAGCAAGCACAGAATTATTCAGACATTATAAGTAAAATGTATCTTCATTGAGGTCTGCACCTACTTTCTGACTGTTAGGAAATCCAGCACAACATATCTGCAGCAAGGGCTACCACGGAGGCAGGATGCACTCTGGCATGTTCAATTTCACCATTTGGAAGAAGAAAAACCACTGCAATTTTCTTGCAATTCAGCATGTGAGAAAATAGTGGCTGTGTAGAATTGTGCTAGAATTCCTACCCAAGTGAAAGTGAAGAAGAATACCAACATCTACGGCAGTTATAAAGACACCTAAGAATATATTCAAAACTCCCCAGGTCGGATCGAGTCAGTCTAGCAGATTGCAGCTGTTTGTTGCTGGATCAGTTGCTAAGACTCTTGGACATAACATATCAGATATGACTCTAGGAATTTAATGAAGCAATCCAAGAAAGTAGTAAGAAAGGAAGCTGCTAAGATGTAAGAACAAGAGGCTGCATTTAAGGGACCACTTTTTTATATTGGGATGGAAAATTGTCGTCATGTGTCGATAATTCCATGGAAAAAATCGAATGCATTGCAGTTGTGACTGGTAATGGGCAAGAAAAGCTATTTGGAATTCCCAAGATTGATAGAGATATGGGAAAATCTCAGACAGAACCATGTGTCAACACAGCATTCTTGGAAACAAAATTAAAGGACTTGTATCCGATACTGAACTTCACAGCAGGGCTTGAAAAATTACAGAAGCATTTCTGGGTAATGATCTGGTTTGGATAGCTGACTACCACCGTATTATGGAAGTTATTGTGTCCCACGTCTTTGGTCCAACAAATGGCCCAAAAAATGAACATTTTAAAGGGTTTAAGAAAGAATGACAATCAATAAATAAGAGCATTCTGCAGCTCCTATTGAACTCTTCCATGACCCTGTGTTCATAAGAATGCCAAGAGAACTATTACTTTATCTCCCTCGAGCCCACAAAGATTAATAGCGAAGAGAACATTATCAAGAATTATTTACTTAGGAATAAAATATAGTTTAAACTTTCACGTGTTAATTTGAACTAAGTTTAAACTTTCACGTGTTAATTTGAACTAAGTTTAAACTTTCACGTGTTACTTTGAACTAAGTTTAAACTTAGTTCAAATTAACACGTGAAAGTAATATTATTCCTAAGTGATATAGTGTTAAAAGTTGTTTAATCAAGTTTAAACTTAGTTCAAATTATCACGTGAAAATAATATTATTCCTAACTGATATAGTGTTAAAAGTTGTTTAATCAAGATGTATAATTACTTACTTTTCAAGGTGGAGGTAGTCCAATAGGTAGTTAGTCAATTCGAGCATTTGTGCCAACTCATCAAGCTCGATGAATGGGAAAAGGAATTTTTGTATATAGGATAGACCTATATCTGTTCAGGTCTCAGCTTTAAGTTATTGGCAAGAGACGTAAACAAAACAACGGATTTGGCTCTATTTGTAAAACAGTGGAATTAAGCAACTTTAGGTACCTTAAGGTATTCGAGCTCCATACAATGATAATGAACTTACGAATATTCTGAGCATTTATCCAAGCCAGTCATTGTCAGCTATTTCATACCTTTCTGAACACCTAGTGGCTCTAGCCTTTTTTGACATCAGAATAAGGGACGAAACTTAAATAAGGATGGTTCAGAATCTACAACGTCCACTGCTTCCATGCCATGAAACCACAACTGAACCAGAAAACTTGCAGCTGGAAAATTTTGTAAAAGAAAGGACAAGCTAATTTTTTGATGCTCTGATGAAAGAAAGGATGGCAAAATCTCAATTTTTCTTGAGAATTTGCAAGAAGAATGGACTGGCGACCCCGTCTTCCAAAGCTGAAGCAGAATAAAAGTTGTGAATGATGCTGCTGAATATTATAATAGCCTATTTTTTTCAAAAGGTGACAAATGGAAACAGTCCTATTGCGACAGATAGCAAATCATCGAAAGAAGTTTCCTTTTCAACCAAGTGAGCATTATTATGATGGATATGATGTTTGAATATTCCTATTTTACCATTTAAATTGTTCTGGGTGTATTTTTAGATCCAGAGTCAATTACAGCAGTTTCACGAAGAATATAATTCGTTATACTACTTAACTAAAAATAATCTAAATTGTAAATTCTGCCACCTGGAGTGACGTCTAAATATTCATATTTTTTTGCTAATGTTTTGTATGTTTTTGTATGTGCATGATTTAAATGTAAATGAATAAAATTAGCCTTGCAGAGATAAACATTTCAAAATTTTATTTTTTTGGATCACCCTAATATACCTACATAGATATACAGAGAGTTCCTCTGTCAGCTTAATGACCGTCCCAAGGAAGCTAAGCAATAAAGGGTGGAGCGGGACCATCTGTGTACAAACTTGTCCATATACTGCCACTTGCCACCTGCTAACAGACTTTGTTAGGTACCAGTACCGGCACGGGAAAGGTTGGAGTGGGATTGCCCTGCATAGGAACTCACTAAACTGAAATATGACTGTTGTAACAAAAGGCATAGTACAGGTACTTGAAATATGTCAAAGTGCATCGTGCATCACAGTCAGATGTTATTCCTCAAGAAGGACTACAAAATGGTCTCCATTGTGTGATTTTACAGACATTGGAAGTAAGAGCCTTTGGGGACAGATTGTAAAGATCAGAGCCCTTTTGATAACTGCCAGTCACATATATCTTAGTCTTGAATAAGTAGCACATAAAAATTGTGACGTCCATTATGTGGTGCTATAGTTCCTGGAAAAAGATGATATCCATGCTATAGAATATTATTTAAAATTTTAGGAAATTCTTAAACATTCCTTTGTGAAGTTCTAGAATAAAAAGCAATTAGTGGTTATAAATTCTTACAAAAGGGTCCGTGGTTAAAAGAACTTTGAACAAATCACTGACACTGATACCGAAGGTTCCATTGATATTGCAGACAGACAGATAGAGCAGCGTTGTTGTGTATAGTAAAGCACTGTTAGAATGAACCAAAATTGGTAAAGTGGCTTTCAGTGATTTACCAACTGTGAAAACTTTGCATTCGTGAATATGTGGCAATCGAATGTGCTTGGAATTTGTTGCCCATTTGAAAATTAAAAGAAAGATGAAGCCAATCAGCAACAGCAGAACAGCATGCCCAAGTGAAATAATAAGCAAGTAGTGGACTGATTCATCGAGCTGCTGTACCTGGAACTTAAATGACAACGTGAGAGATGAAATAACACATTCCATGGTTTGTTATAAAATATATACTTTCAAGCCCTAAAATGTGCAGTCAGAATTCGTTCTTAACCTGAAATGATTTCAAAACCATGTAAGACTAACTTTGGTTACTTTTCATTTCAAAGAATTTCCTACTTTTCAAAATCATTTGTGATTATCACTTTTGTATTCGAGAGGATTTCAAATTAAAGTTTCCTTTAACTGTAGTGTTGTTGCTTAATATGTATCAATATCATTATAAACTTCAAATGAGAGTCTTTGTAGGTAGTAAAATAGTATGTTGAAAGCTATTCATCGGAGTTTATGTCGCATTATCTACATACTTACTTAAAACATATCGGTATATTTTATAAGTGTAGTCAGAAATAGAAATTTTTAGATTACAGAAAATGTCTATTTCTGCAATTCAGAAAATTAAAAGTTTTATTTTCTTGTTTGGATGCAGTTGCACAGTATATGACTTCGTTCCTATATGTCTTGTAAGTGGTACCTTAAGAAAACGGAAATATCTTGAGTCACACACTGAAGAACGGAACTGTTGCAAAACACGTAAAAATATGAGGTCAGATGCTGATTGTACATCTTCCTTTGATACGCCATACAACTCATTTTAAAATTGGTATTTTCACAGGAACCCAATGAAAGTTTGGGCATGCGCATTGGAGGTGGATTGGGAAGTAATGAAGGAGACATCCCTATATACATTGCCAATATCCACCCACAAGGCTGCGTTGGAAAGACACAACAAATATGGGTAAGTGTACGAGAGAGAGAGAGAGAGATCAACTTCGAGAAATAGGGACAGGCTTAAAATAGTTGAAAATGTAAGTGTATAAAAGTTGTAGTTTTCTGAGTTAATGCTTGAATGTGTCTGTAGACATCTTACGAATATCATGCTGTTATTAGAAAAGAAGGAATGATGTCAATGTACCTATAATTAGGCCTGTTTTTTTTCTCCCTAGAACATTGACAAGAATCTAATACTGCAGTTTCTTAATAGCAAATTTGAACGAGTTGCTAGATGAAATATCCTATGTGGTTTATACAATATGATTGTGCTCGATTTGCGAGGATTGCTGTTGCGTCAGCTATTGAAAAAGCAACAAAACTTAAATGTTTTACGGAAACAACTTGTTTCTGCAGTAATATTGCATGTATTTAATGGCATAATACCGGTACATTATAGTATTCAGGTGGTATTTCCTTATGTAACACTAGTGCTATTTATCTTTAGTGTGTTACCATGAGGGTAATTTTTATTACACATTATTGTGAGTTTATGACTTTTCTTAAATTTACTCATATTTCAGTCACACGAAAAATCACAAGCCCATTGTCTAAAATACCATTGGTAAAACTACTTACAAATGCACAAGTCATTGATGTATGATATTTCAGAAAATGAATCAAATGATGAAGATGTATCAGACATTGACACTAGGTTTGGTGAAGGTTATCACCCCAAAGTAGTTTCAGAAGACAGTGATAATTCAGAAACAGGATGTGGGACATGAACGACAGATGGTGAGTTTATTATTATTATTATTATTATTATTATTATTATTATTATTATTATTATTATTATTATTATTATTATTATTATTTTGAAGCAGGTAGTGAAGATAAACCAACTCCTGATTCTGGCCATGGATCAAGAATGGAAGAGTCGACAACACAGTTGTAAGGACAGATATGCTCCCAGCACCTTCCCATCATAGAAGAACACACCAAGAACCTATTCCAGTTTCAGAAGCAGGGTTGCAGTTACTAGGCAAAGATATGATTGTGACTGATATTAGTATCAGTACACTAGGTAGGAATGCTCGTCAAAATATCCTGAAAGAAAAGCAGATGCCATATGTGTAGTAGTACATAGCACCTCTACATTGACGAATAAATGCTAACATTATTTTAAAAATGTATTGAGACCAAGGTGCAAAAAGTTCTTGGAGCCAGAAACTTGGAGATTGACGACAAATCTTTTTTTATAAATTCATGGCTAGAAACAGATTCCATGAAATTTTAAGATTTCACGTTTCAATTAAAAAAAATAAAGGTCGGACCAACTAAAAATTGATAAATTGCTATTAATGTTAAGCATATGGAACGAATTCATTGAAATTTGACGCATTCCTTACATTCCAAATGAACAATATGTTACTGTTGACCAAGAGTTCTTTCCATCTAAAACAAGATATTCTTTTTCTGCAATATATGGCAAACAAACCAGACAAATTTGGAATTTAAATCTGATTCCTGGCAAATATTGAATCGAATCTCTGTAATGGGTTTCCTTACCTCGGAAACGATGAACAGAGACCAGCTAATCAGAAGACTGAAGAAAATGCAGAGCCATATCTCAAGGAAGGGCGAACTTTTTACAACAACAAACCTAGCAAACATGCTAATAATGATTTCACCATCCTCGTTTGAACAGTGAACAGGCAGAAAGGGAAATCCCTGACTTCGTAAAATACATGCAAGCTCCTCTTCACAGCTGAACTGCTGAAAAATGTCGAAACAACACTTAGACTCTACCAAGAGGAAGTAAACAAGAATGTGTCATTGTTGAGCACTATGCATTCCTCAGCCACAATAGGAACTACAGAAAAGAAACTCCCCGAAACATTAAGTTCATACAACAGAACGACATATTAGATCAAATGGCAAGGAAGTACCGGTACTGTGTTTTGTCTACTTCATGTAGTTGCTTGGTATATGTCTTCTACAGTATCCTATCAATTCCTGGATAGTATTCAAGGAAGTGACGTGAAGTAATTTGAGACTCCATGATTTTATTCTGAAGCCTGCAGAAGAACTTCGAACACAAGAAAGAAAGAAAGCAATAGTAGGCCTACCTAATTCAGGGGATGACCCAAACGAGAAGGTATTCAGTGACGACAGTGTCAGATTGAGAAATGCAGGAACAAATTGTGTCTTGCTTTAAGTGAAAAACAATCTGTGTTTCATGCACAGTGAAAGTAATATATGTTACTGGTAAATCATGTGCCCAACAGATTTAATTTTTAGTTTTTAAGCTACATGTAAAATACATACCTTGAAATATAAATGGTCTTCCATATCTTGTTTCCTATCTTCACTTTATCTGAATGTACAATACAGTATAATTAACTTCACTTAATCAAACAATAAATAAAACAAATTAAAGAAAAGTAATTCACACTATAAACTGACTCTATAGCCATAATTATTAAAACCCAAATTCATAACTTCAAGATATTGCTATCTAAGCGCCAATCACAATTTCTGTATGAACTATAGAAGATTACGGAATTTCCATATACAGAGTGGAAGTGGTGTGCAAATTGTAACAGCTTGTTCCTTGGGTAAATACAAACAAAACTGCAAATAATATTTTGGTGGGACATGAATACTTGGGGGGGGGGGGGGGGACTTTTTGCTTTAAATGTTAAAGCTTGCTTTACTTGGTGAGTATTATTTGTACTATTCTAATTTGTATTTAGATAATTAAAGAAATCAATTAGAAATAGTTTGTTTCTTTGCAGTTCTGCAATACAGTTGATGGTTTTCGTGGAAATTACATACAGTCGTAATTCTGAGAGCAACATTTGGCAATGTCGTGACCCTTCGCCTAGTACAGGTCAGCTGCGAACCCTGGGTTCATTATTCTGAGTATTCTGGTTATTAGTCTTGCTTGAGCAGTTTACATTCAGGAGTACATCTGACGTGCGCAAACGTGCAGGTTTGTTGTTTCGTTTTCTGCATTTTAAGATGTATAAATTTACGAACCAGGAATATCTTGACATGATGCTCATGTACGGAGAATCACATTGCAATAGTCATGAAGCTCGGCGACTGTACGAAGCAACATTTCCATGTGGGAATATTCCAAACGCACATTCCTTTGTGCCATTGTGGCAGCATCTTGATGACACAGGAAATGTAATACCTCAGTGTCGTAATCGCTGCTCTATGCAACCTGATGAAATTGTAAATAAGAAAGAAGACATGTTGAAATTCATAGAACAAAATCCAGGATGTAGTAGCCGTGATATTTGTCGTGAAGTTGGTATATCACATTGAACGGTTTCACGAACTTTTAAGGAACAATTACTGCAGCCATACCACATACGTGTTCAGCATCTTTCACCTAATGAATAACAGCCACAGCTGGTTAGGTCATTGCTACTGGAGACGGTTGAGGTGGGAGAGTCTGACTGTGCAGTTTGTTTACATCCCACTCAGCAGGTTAG
Source organism: Periplaneta americana (assembly GCF_040183065.1). NCBI lineage: Eukaryota > Metazoa > Arthropoda > Insecta > Blattodea > Blattidae > Periplaneta > Periplaneta americana. The sequence continues at coordinate 2,676,326 of NC_091126.1, forward strand.
GTTCATTGCTACTGGAGACGGGGTTGAGGTGGGAGAGTCTGACTGTGCAGTTTGTTCACATCCCACTCAGCAGGTTAGGTCATTGCTACTGGAGACGGGGTTGAGGCAGATGTGTCTGACTGTGTAGTTTGCTTACATCCCACTCAGCAGGTTAGGTCATTGCTACTGGAGACAGGGTTGAGGTGGGAGAGTCTGACTGTGTAGTTTGCTTACATCCCACTCAGCAGGTTAGGTCATTGCTACTGGAGACGGGGTTGAGATGGGAGAGTCTGACTGTGTAGTTTGTTTATATCCCACTCAGCTGGTTAGGTCATTGCTACTGGAGACGGGGTTGAGGTGGGTGTGTCTGACTGTGTAGTTTGCTTACATCCCACTCAGCAGGTTAGGTCATTGCTACTGGAGACGGGGTTGAGGTGGGAGAGTCTAACTGTGCAGTTTGTTTACATCCCACTCAGCAGGTTAGGTCATTGCTACTGGAGACGGGGTTGAGGTGGGAGAGTCTGACTGTGCAGTTTGTTTTCATCCCACTCAGCAGGTTAGGTCATTGCTACTGGACACGGGGTTGAGGCAGGTGTGTCTAACTGTGTAGTTTGCTTACATCCCACTCAGCTGGATAGGTCATTGCTACTGGAGACGGGGTAGAGGTGGGAGAGTCTGACTTTGCAGTTTGTTTATATCCCACTCAGCAGGTTAGGTCATTGCTACTGGAGACGTGGTTGAGGTTGGAGAGTCTGACTGTGCAGTTTGTTTACATCCCACTCAGCAGGTTAGGTCATTGCTGCTGGAGACGGGATTGAGGCGGGTGTGTCTGACTGTGTAGTTTGCTTACATCCCACTCAGCAGGTTAGGTCATTGCTACTGGAGCGGGGTTGAGGCGGGTGTGTCTGACTGTGTAGTTTGCTTACATATCACTCAGCAGGTTAGGTCATTGCTAGTGGAGACGGGGTTGAGGTGGGAGAGTCTGACTGTGTAGTTTGCTTACATCCCACTCAGCTGGATAGGTCATTGCTTCTGGAGACGGGGTTGAGGTGGGAGAGTCTGACTGTGCAGTTTGTTTACATCCCACTTAGGAGGTGAGGTCATTGGTACTGGAGACGGGGTTTAGGTGGGAGAGTCTGACTGTGCAGTTTGTTTTCATCCCACTCAGCAGCTAAGGTCATTGCTACTGGAGATAGGGTTGACGCAGGTGTGTCTGACTGTGTACTTTGCTTACATTCCACTCAGCAGCTTAGGTCATTGCTACTGGAGACGGGGTTGAGGTGGGAGAGTCTGACTGTGCAATTCGTTTATATCCCACTCAGCTGGTTACGTCATTGCTACAGGAGACGGGGTTGAGGCGGATGTGTCTGACTCTGTAGTTTGCTTACATCCCACTCAGCTGGTTAGGTCATTGCTACTGGAGATGGGATTGAGGTGGGAGAGTCTGACTGTGCAGTTTGTTTTCATCCCACTCAGCAGGTTAGGTCATTGCTACTGGAGATGGGGTTGAGGTGGGTGTGTCTGACTGTGTAGTTCGCTTACATCCCACTCAGCAGGTTAGGTTATTGCTACTGGAGACGGGGTTGAGGTGGGAGAGTCTGACTGTGCAGTTTGTTTACATCCCACTCAGTACATTAGGTCATTGCTACTGGAGACGGGGTTGAGGTGGGAGAGTCTGACTGTTTAGTTTGCTTACATACCACTCAGCAGGTTAGGTCATTGCTGCTGCAGACGGGTTGAGTTGGGAGAGTCTGACTGTGTAGTTTGCTTACATCCCACTCAGCTGGTTACGTCATTGCTACTGGAGACGGGGTTGAGGCGGGTGTGTCTGACTGTGTAGTTTCCTTACATCCCACTCAGCTGGTTAGGTCATTGCTAGTGGAGGCGCGGTTGAGGTGGGAGTGTCTGACTGTGCAGTTTGTTTACATCCCACTCATAAGGTTAGGTCATTGCTACTGGAGACGGGGTTGAGGCGGGTGTGTCTGACTGTGTAGTTTGCTTACATCCCACTCAGCAGGTTAGGTCATTGCTACTGGAGCGGGGTTGAGGCGGGTGTGTCTGACTGTGTAGTTTGCTTACATATCACTCAGCAGGTTAGGTCATTGCTAGTGGAGACGGGGTTGAGGTGGGAGAGTCTGACTGTGTAGTTTGCTTACATCCCACTCAGCTGGATAGGTCATTGCTTCTGGAGACGGGGTTGAGGTGGGAGAGTCTGACTGTGCAGTTTGTTTACATCCCACTTAGGAGGTGAGGTCATTGGTACTGGAGACGGGGTTTAGGTGGGAGAGTCTGACTGTGCAGTTTGTTTTCATCCCACTCAGCAGCTAAGGTCATTGCTACTGGAGATAGGGTTGACGCAGGTGTGTCTGACTGTGTACTTTGCTTACATCCCACTCAGCAGCTTAGGTCATTGCTACTGGAGACGGGGTTGAGGTGGGAGAGTCTGACTGTGCAATTCGTTTATATCCCACTCAGCTGGTTACGTCATTGCTACAGGAGACGGGGTTGAGGCGGATGTGTCTGACTCTGTAGTTTGCTTACATCCCACTCAGCTGGTTAGGTCATTGCTACTGGAGATGGGATTGAGGTGGGAGAGTCTGACTGTGCAGTTTGTTTTCATCCCACTCAGCAGGTTAGGTCATTGCTACTGGAGATGGGGTTGAGGTGGGTGTGTCTGACTGTGTAGTTCGCTTACATCCCACTCAGCAGGTTAGGTTATTGCTACTGGAGACGGGGTTGAGGTGGGAGAGTCTGACTGTGCAGTTTGTTTACATCCCACTCAGTACATTAGGTCATTGCTACTGGAGACGGGGTTGAGGTGGGAGAGTCTGACTGTTTAGTTTGCTTACATCCCACTCAGCTGGTTACGTCATTGCTACTGGAGACGGGGTTGAGGCGGGTGTGTCTGACTGTGTAGTTTGCTTACATTCCACTCGGCTGGTTAGGTCATTGCTAGTGGAGGCGGGGTTGAGGTGGGAGTGTCTGACTGTGCAGTTTGTTTACATCCCACTCATAAGGTTAGGTCATTGCTACTGGAGACGGGGTTGAGGCGGGTGTGTCTGACTGTGTAGTTTGATTACATTCCACTCAGCAGGTTAGGTCATTGCTACTGGAGACGGGGTTTGGGTGGGAGAGTCAGACTGTGCAGTTTCCTTACATCCCACTCAGCTGGTTACGTCATTGCTACTGGAGACGGGGTTGAGGCGGGTGTGTCTGTGTAGTTTGCTTACATCCCACTCAGCTGGTTAGGTCATTGCTACTGGAGACGGTTTTGAGGTTGGAGAGTCTGACTGTGCAGTTTGTTTACATCCCACTCAGCAGGTTAGGTCATCGCTACTGGAGACGGGGTTGAGGCAGGTGTGTCTGACTGTGTAGTTTGCTTACATCCCACTCAGCAGGTTACGTCATTGCTACTGGAGACGGGGTTGAGGCGGGAGAGTCTGATTGTGTAGTTTGTTTACATCCCACTCAGCAGGTTAGGTCATTGCTACTAGAGACGGGGATGAGGTGGGTGTGTCTGACTGTGTAGTTTGCTTACATCCCACTCAGCAGGTTAGGTCAATGCTACTGGAGACGGGGTTGAGGCGGGTGTGTCTGACTGTGTAGTTTGCTTACATCCCACTCAGCAGGTTAGGTCATTGCTACTGGAGATGTGGTTGAGGCGGGTGTGTCTGACTGTGTTGTTTACTTACATCCCACACAGCAGGTTAGGTCATTGCTACTGGAGACAGGGTTGAGGCGGGTGTGTCTGACTGTGCAGTTTGCTTAAATCCCACTCAGCAGGTTAGGTCATTGCTACTGGAGACGGGGTTGAGTTGGTGTGTCTGACTGTGTAGTTTGCTTACATCCCACTCACCAGGTTAGGTCATTGCTACTGGAGACCGGGTTGAGAGGGGTGTGTGTGACTGTGTAGTTTGCTTACATCCCACTCAGCAGGTTAGGTCATTGCTACTGGAGACGGGGTTGAGGTGGGAGAGTCTGAGTGTGTAGTTTGTTTACATCCCACTCTGCATGTTAGGTCATTGCTACTGGAGACGGGGTTGAGGCGGCAGTGTCTGACTGTGTAGTTTGCTTATGTCCCACTCATCAGGTTAGGTAATTGCTACTGCAGAAGGGATTGAGGCGGATGTGCCTGACTGTGTAGTTTGCTTACATCCCACTCAGCAGGTTAGGTCATTGCTACTGGAGATGGGGTTGAGGCGGGTGTGTCTGACTGTGTAGTTTGCTTACATCTCACTCAGCTGGTTAGGTCATTGCACTGGAGACGGGGTTGAGGCGGGTGTGTCTGACTGTGTAGTTTGCTTACATCTCACTCAGCTGGTTAGGTCATTGCTACTGGAGATGGGGTTGAAGCAGTTGTGTCTGACTGTGCAGTTTGCTTACATCCCACTCAGCAGGTTAGGTCATTGCTACTGGAGACGGGGTTGAGGTGGGTGTGTCTGACTGTGTAGTTTGCTTACAGCCCACTCACCAGGTTAGGTCATTGCTACTGGAGACGGGGTTGAGGTGGGAGAGTCTGACTCTGCAGTTAGTTTACATCCCACTCATCAGGTTAGGTCATTGCTACTGGAGACGGGGTTGAGGTTGGAGAGTCTGACTGTTTAGTTTGCTTACATCCCACTCAGCAGGTTAGGTCATTGCTACTGCAGACGGGTTGATGTGGGAGAATCTGACTGTGTAGTTTGCTTACATCCCACACAGCTGGTTACGTCATTGCTACTGGAGACGGGGTTGAGGCGGGTGTGTCTGACTGTGTAATTTGCTTACATCCCACTCAGCTGGTTAGGTCATTGCTAGTGGAGGCGGGTTTGAGGTGGGAGAGCCTGACTGTGCAGTTTGTTTACATCCCACTCTGGAGGTTATGTCATTGCTACTGTAGACGGGGTTGAGGCGGGTGTGTCTGACTGTGTAGTTTGCTTACATTCCACTCAGCAGGTTAGGTCATTGCTACTGGAGACGGGGTTGAGGTGGGAGAGTCAGACTGTGTAGTTTGCTTACATCCCACTCAGCTGGTTACGTCATTGCTACTGGAGACGGGGTTGAGGCGGGTGTGTCTGTGTAGTTTGCTTACATCCCACTCAGCAGGTTAGGCCATTGCTACTGGAGACGGCGTTGAGGCGGGTGTGCCTGTCTGTGTAGTTTGTTTACATCCCACTCAGCTGGTTACGTCATTGCTACTGGAGACGGGTTTGAGGTGGGTGTGTCTGACTGTGTAGTTTGTTTACATCCCACTCAGCTGGTTACGTCATTGCTACTGGAGATGGGGTTGAGGCGGGTGTGTCTGACTGTGTAGTTTGTTTCCATCCCACTCAGCAGGTTAGGTCATTGCTACTGGAGATGGGGTTGAGACAGGTGTGTCTGACTGTGCAGTTTGTTTACATCCCACTCAGCATGTTAGGTCATTGTACTGGAGACGGGGTTGAGGCGGGAGAGTCTGACTGTGTAGTTTGTTTACATCCCACTCAGCAGGTTAGGTCATTGCTACTGGAGACGGGGTTGAGGTGGGTGTGTCTGACTGTGTAGTTTGCTTATGTCCCACTCACCAGGTTAGGTCATTGCTACTGGAGACGGGGTTGAGTTGGGTGTGTCTGACTGTGTAGTTTGCTTACATCCCACTCACCAGGTTAGGTCATTGCTACTGGAGACGGGATTGAGGCGGGTGTGTCTGACTTAGTAGTTTGCTTACATCCCACTAAGCTGGTTAGGTCATTGCTACTGGAGATGGGGTTGAGGCGGATGTGTCTGACTGTGTAGTTTGCTTATATTTCACTGAGCTGGTTAGGTCATTGCACTGGAGACGGGGTTGAGGCGGATGTCTTTGACTGTGTAGTTTGCTTACATCCCACTCAGCTGGTTAGGTCATCGCTACTGGAGACGGGGTTGAGGCGAGAGAGTCTGACTTTGTAGTTTGTTTATATCCCACTCAGCAGTTTAGGTCATTGCTACTGGAGACGGGGTTGAGGCGGGAGAGTCTGACTGTGCAGTTTGCTTACATCCCACTGAGCAGGTTAGGTCATTGCTACTGGAGACGGGATTGAGGCGGGAGTGTCTGACTGTGTAGTTTGTTTACATCCCACTCAGCAGGTTAGGTCATTGCTACTGGAGACGGGGTTGAGGTGGTTGTGTCTGACTGTGTAGTTTGCTTATGTCCCACTCACCGGGTTAGGTCACTGCTACTGGAGATGGGGTTGAGGCGGGTGTGTCTGACTGTGTAGTTTGTTTACAGCCCAGTCAGCAGGTTAGGTTATTGCTACTGGAGACGGGGTTGAGAGGGGTGCGTTTTTCAGTGCACTCTTGCCACCTTACATAGATTTTCGTCCTACTTACCTCAGTAACCATGCACTTAATCACAAATTGTTATTTGCATTTTCTTTGGTATTCTATACAAGGAACATTCTTTTCAAATTGGCATTATTATACCACTTCTACCCTGTATAGAATTTAATGTAATGTTTTTAGCAGTTGTTTTTCAGGCTGAATTGTTCTTAACGTTTTATCATAAATCACATTCTTTCAACGTGACTCAACCTCTTTCAGTAACCCTACATGGAAACGAACTAAATTGAGTTTATAGGAGTTTCTATCACACATTGAAAGTTGTCAATACTGCCTGTCATACTCTGTGACTTGAAAACAGGCACTTTCACTATGATGTTTCTGCCATTTGGCTTCCTATCAATGGTAAACAGTTTTGTTCCTTTCTGTTGCCCGAAGTTGATATCAGTGAAGTGACTGTATTTAATAGTTTATCTGACTACATTGACTGTTAGTGTAATCTGCATCTGTACAAGTGTTCCATCCAAGACAAGGTAGTCTGTGTAATTGTGGGAACATAGGGCTGTGAGAATTGAAATAAGAATGCTGTTTGTTATAAGTAGAGACAAACAAAATATGAAATTTCATATTCCAGAGCATTCCTGTAAGCAATATGGAAACAAGGATTTTCACAAATGCAGTTATCACCAAAAAATGTTCATATCACAGAATATTTTGTAAAATTTTCATATTTCATCAAACTCCATTTTTTCGTTATTTTACACGATTTTCCCCCTCCGTTCTCAACCCCGTCTGTAACTATGAAACTTTATTAAAAACTTCAAACTATTAAAAACGGTAATATAGCTTATGTAACAGATGGTACCATTTTAACACTAGTGCCGTGTGTTCATCAGCATCTCTTGAATTACTGAGGCTTCAGCTCGTCTTGCTTCTTGGTGTTTGCTGTCGTCTGTGGTGGGGGTATGCTATTCTTATGGTGGTGGGGGTTTTTTGTATGTTGCGTACTATTAGATTAAATAATGTGTGTGTGCTAAATTGTAATTGCGTGTTGTGGATATGCTATTGTGTACTTGCAGATTTCCTATTGTTCTAATATGTTTAATTGTGGACTTTTTGGTGTGATGTATAGTATCTCTTTCTATGTTATTGTAATTGTGCTTGTTATCGGTATTAGTAATGTATTCTGCGTAATTTGATGTAATGTATGGTTTAGTTATTGATTTAATATGCTCATCGAACCTTATTTGGAATGATCTTCCAGTCTGTCCTAGTGCTCTGTGAGCAGCCATAGTGTTAACATGACTTGTTCTTGTGTTTACAATTGTCGTGCATACATGTGCTAATATGGCAAGCAAACTCAACCGTAAGAATACAGTTAAAGCAATTTTCAATAAGGATAAACGTCCAACAGTCTTTGAAATACACGAATGGGTTAAGGGAAAACTAAAAGTAAGTGAAAATGATTTTGAGACACTGCAGTTGGTAAGGAAGGAAAATGCGTTATATCTAAAATTTAGTAATACAGTAACTTAGGGCAAGCATTACAATGTCCTGGTGGTGTTTCTACTGTAGAATTAGTGAATGGTGATACTACTACAGTTCACATTATGCCAGCAGATGAAGAAATAAACAATGTGCAGGTGTTCCAACGTACCTCCGGAAGTGTCTAATGATAGGATTGAACATTTTTGTAAAAACTATAAGGTTCAAAGCATGGAAAATGAAAAGTGGTCAACAAAATACAGATTTAAAGTGGACTCTGGAATTAGGGCCGTTAAAATGATTGTTGAAAAGCCAGTTTATCTTGTGTAGGACAGGAACAGACCTGTTTTCACTGCAGTAATCTTTTACATCTCAAGGACTCATGTCCCAAACGTGTGTTACGGGCAAAGATTAGCACGGAACTGAGAATATGGTTAATGTTTAATGAGTTGTTTACTGGACAGGAGGAATCAAAATTATGCTCCCGAGACATTCCACCCAGCGTCAATCAGGTTTCTGAATATAACAGTGCAATAAACACTAACGATGAAAAACAGCTTTCTACGGATGGTATTGCCAACATAGAGAAGATTGACACTTCCACTGACACAAGCATGATTACTACTATTGCTCTTATGCATGAGGACGTAGAAAATATGACTGTTGACAACCAGACCACTGACAGTAATGAAAATATTACAACCTTAAGTGAATCTATGGATAAAATGATAGGGAATGGTAACGAAACCATAAACTCCAATGAACCTGCCAGTAAACGACGTAGTGTCAGTCGAAGCTACGAAAACAAAAACATCAGAATACATTACGAATAAGTGAAGACCATCTACCACAGGATGAATAAAAAGCTTCCGGTACTTCTTTCAAAGTAGATGTATCAAAAGCTGCACCTACAGATTCGAAAGATATGAAAGCAAATTGGTATGATTGTGTTCAAGGGGAAGTATCTGCAGAGTTGGAAATGTGTGAAAATCAACAAACTGCCCCATTAGCAGACAGAGTACCTACAAAAAGTCAAAGGAGCAAATAAACAACGTGTACATCCACACAAACCCAAGAAAGCAAATTATAGTTTGCTTATTTGAGATTCTGAGCGATAGAATCCTTCATATCTAAAAATGTAGTAAGTGACATTGTAACTGTTCATTATACAGAGTTTTATTATGATACTCATTTTAATTGTATCGGTAACACTTTCAGTGGAAAAATTACAGTGCAAAAAAATTCGTAACTCTAAATGGCATAAGATTTTTTTTTCTTCTTCAAAGAGTTTCTTATTTATAATGAATGTCTTATTAAATATCTAGCACTTCATCGTAGGTTAATGTTCAGTATAGAATCCTTACGTTTGACAATACTTATAAAATCTGGCATTGTGAAGGATGAGGTATTAATAAAATATATTGAAATCATCAATAACTGTGTGCTATTTAGAAGTAATATGCGTAAGGAAAGCAATGTTTTCTGTCCAAGTTGCATAACTATAATATATCTTATTAAATATCCAGCACTTCATCGTAGGTTAATGTTCAGTATAGAATCCTTATGTTTGACAATACTTATAAAATCTGGCATTGTGAAGGATGAGGTATTAATAAAATATATTGAAATCATCAATAACTGTGTGCTATTTAGAAGTAATATGCGTAAGGAAAGCAATGTTTTCTGTCCAAGTTGCATAACTATAATATATCTTATTAAATATCCAGCACTTCATCGTAGGTTAATGTTCAGTATAGAATCCTTATGTTTGACAATACTTATAAAATCTGGCATTGTGAAGGATGAGGTATTAATAAAATATATTGAAATCATCAATAACTGTGTGCTATTTAGAAGTAATATGCGTAAGGAAAGCAATGTTTTCTGTCCAAGTTGCATAACTATAATATATCTTATTAAATATCCAGCACTTCATCGTAGGTTAATGTTCAGTATAGAATCCTTACGTTTGACAATACTTATAAAATCTGGCATTGTGAAGGATGAGGTATTAATAAAATTTATTGAAATTATCAATAACTGTGCGCTATTTGGAAGTAATATGCGTAAGGAAAGCAATGTTTTCTGTCCGAGTTGCATAACTATAATGAATATCTTATTAAATATCTAGCACTTCTTCATAGGTTAATGTTCAGTATAGAATCCTTACGTTTGACAATACTTACAAAATCTGGCATTGTGAAGGATGAGGTATTAATGAAATGTATTGAAATCATCTACTTGTTAATATCTGTGCGCTATTTGAAAGTAATATACGTAAAGAAAGATATGTTTTCTCTCCGACAGATGTCCTGAATCAGCATTCATTAAGAAACTTACTTTCAAATCATACAATATTGTCTCTTTCTGCAGCCATATTACCACTGTTACAATAACACTGATCTTTTGCCTTTTTTCTCCATTAATGATACCACTTCTGTCAGTCCTTTCAATGAACTAGCCCTATCTAAACATTTTAGTCAGAAAAATTGCCACCATTAATATATGAGAGGTGTCATAGCATAGTCAGCAATCTCCATAAAAGTAAGTTTCGAGAAAAAGCCAAAACACTATTTCGGTAGGCCTATATTACAATCATTATATGATTAGAACAGGTGTGCAGCAAATTAGGTTACAGTCCCTTGAATTTAAATCTAAGGTAATATTTTTCTAGAATGCAGGGTTATGTTGATATTTAGATATTTAAATTGGAGTTTGCTTTCTTTGCAACAAACAGTTTGTTAAATGTTATGTTTTATTTAACGACGCTCGCAACTGCAGAGGTTATATCAGCGTCGCCGGATGTGCCGGAATTTTGTCCCGCAGGAGTTCTTTTACATGCCAGTAAATCTACTGACATGAGCCTGTCGCATTTAAGCACACTTAAATGCCATCGACCTGGCCCGGGATCGAACCCGCAACCTTAGGCATAGAAGGCCAGCACTATACCAACTCGCCAACCAGGTCGACACACAAACAGTTTGAGATTGCTGACTTTGCTGTGGTAGATTTTGGAGATTGCTGATTTTGTTTCAAATATACAGTATGAACTCCCTGACTTTACAATAGTTACAAACAGAAAATTACAGTTGGGACGTTCGTTCTGTGCCGGTGAGAATCATATGGTAGCTAGCCAGTGAGCCTACACTCTCGCGCATGCACAGAATATGGCAAGTGGCCACTTGCAGAAAGCCTTGGCTGTGTAACATCGTCCTGCCACGTGCGTGATAATTGCTGTTTGTTAGTTTAGTTAGTTCATATTCATATTGCTTATTTATTACCGTGGCAAATTGCAGTTGTGTGTGTTTGTGTAGACTAAAATGCCTCCTATTCAGTCTAAACTTGGCGCAAAAACACTGCATAGCCAAACTCGGGAAGTTGTGAACAATATACATTCTTTCATGAAGAGTGAAGCAGCTTCTGGAGACTTTTTAATACCGCTGAAAAAGGTGCAAGAACGAGTGAGTGCAGCAACTAAAGTGCCCGAAAGAACAATAAGAAAGATAATTAAAGAAGGGAAACAGTGTGAGGAAGAAGGGACCTCTTTTGGAACGCCCGGTAAAGTTCATCGTGTACCGAAACGCATCACAGATGTTGATGATTTTGATAAAAGAGTTATAAGGCAGACAATTTATAATTTTTATATAAATGACAAAACAGTGTCCACTGTCAGTAAACTGCTACCTAAACTAAAAGCTGCCATAAACTTTAACGGGAGTAGTACAAGTTTAAAGATCATTTTACGTGATATGGTGTTTAAATGGAAGAAGACAAGAAATAATAAAGCGGTATTACAGGAAAGGCATGATATTTTAGAACAGCGCGTATCATATTTACGCGCAATAAAGAAATACAGAGAAGAAGGTAGGCCTCTAATATACGAGGATGAAACGTATATTCATAGCACGCATACAAGACCAAAATATTGGAGTGATGACAAAACCTCAGGTTTACTGGCGCCTATTTCGAAAGGACCTAGGCTTATTATTGTTCATGCAGGGGGTCGAGCGGGTTTTGTACCTGGCGCATTTCTGATGTTTAAATCGAACAGGAAAACTGGAGACTACCATCATGAAATGAATGCCAACAATTACCAGAAGTGGATAACGGAAAAGTTGATTCCGAATTTGCCCCCTAGATCTGTTTTTATAATAGATAACGCACCTTACCATAACGTGCAGTTGCATAAAGCTCCCTCAAGTAATTCAAAGAAAAAGTGATATGCAGGACTGGCTTAGAAGAAACAATGTGCAGTTTCAGGAAAATATGCTGAAAGTGGAGCTTTATGGGCTCATTAAAACACATAAGCCACTTCATAAAACTTACGTGATTGACAATCTCTTAGCTATGAATGGACACTGTGTACTCAGATTGCCGCCGTATTCACCTGAGCTAAATCCATTGGAATTGATTTGGGCAGATATAAAGCAGTGGTTAGCCGGTCAAAACACAACTTTTAAATTAGAGCAAGTGATGAAATTGTGCCAACAACGGGTTGATGACATCAGTGTAGAAAAATGGGAAAAAGTATGTGAACATGTTGAAAAAATCGAAGATGAATATATTGAACAGGAAGGAATTATGGAAAATGTAATTGAAAGCTTCATAATTACGGGCGGAGACAGCAGTAGTGAAAGCGACGACGATGAAGATGATGATCACGACGACAATGGTGGTGATATATCTGGTATCGAAAGTTTGTCTGATGATTAGATATATTGATTGCGTCTGTTTCTCTTCATTGCTATATAATTGAACCATGGATATCATGTTATGTTTATAATCAGTTTGTATTTATTATGATAACACGTATGATGTGATAAGTGATACTGGACAACTGTGAGTGGAATGCGCCGTTCATCGCACTCAATAGTCAATTAACACGAGACACTACAATAAAAGAATGGCAGAAATGGATGAAAAAACAGGCTCAATATGTAACGAAAGCTAACTGGTGGTACGTTTATATAAAAAACAGATCAGTTCCTTCTTTAAATATAGAGGACTGGAAATGAAACGGAATGAAAATACAAAACTAAATTTCCTATTTCAATGTATCTGTAATTTACAACGCCCGGACTTTCAGTATGCTTTCGGACAAGCAAAGTTAAGCTACATCAAAGCCCAAATATGAACAGTATAGAGAAGAAGGATGGAGAGAACAACAGTGGCTAGCAAAGTTATTTCAGCAGAATAAGAAGACAAAATAAACATATTCCATCTAGTGAAGGAAAGAAAACGCTGCAATTCTCACTTCATTACCACAATTGAAGATGGAACAACTGTTTATAGTAAACAAAATGATATAACTAATATCCTATACCAATACTTTACCGATTTGTTCGATGACACATCTGACAATGTATCCCAGACTTTCAATCCTAATCCATCAAAGTACTTCACACCTGAAAAAAAAAAACAGCTGACAGCACCAATCACAAAAGAGGAAGTTAGAATAGCAGTCTATCAAGGAAAAGCAAACAAATCGTCTGGAATGGATGGCATCACGAATGAATTTTATCAGCAATATTGGGACATTCTTGGAGATGAATTAACACGTCTTAAATGAAACAGTTCAGAGAGGAGAATTATGTCCTTCTCAACACAAGGGATAATGGTAATGATAAAAAAGACTCCACATCCCAAAACAGCAGCATACAATAGGCTGATCACCCTACTGAATGTTGATTATAAAATTTTGGCCAGAATTATCAACAGTCGTCCTAAACCAATAAGGTAAGACATTATACATGCCACTCAATCTGCTGGAGTCACAACTAGATCTATTTTTGACGTCACAAATGCCATTAGAGATTCGTTAGCATACCATTATAGATTGAGAAACAAGAGCCTCTTAGTTTCAATAGATTTTTTTCAAAAGCATTCGACAAAATTCGGCATGATTTTCTCTTTCATACACTTCATCGGTATGGATTTGATACAGAATTTATTAGTAAGGTAAAACTTCCCTACACTAATATCACATCCGTTTTACAAATCAATGGACACTATTCTAAGCCGATTCTCATACAATGTTCAGTTCGACAAGTTTGCCCTCTATTATTGCTCTTAACCCCTTACTAGAATATCTCCACCAAAGTCTAATGGGTTTAAATTTGCAAAGTACTCTTCTAACGATACTGTCCTATGCTGATTATGTAAATGTATTATTATACAATGACAGAAATACCAAAAATGTGGCAAATACTACGAAAATTTAAAGACGTATCTGGTTTGAATATCAGTACTTCCAAATCGCGTGTTCTGTCATTAGGAAAATAGGAAAATCCTCCCCAGTGTCCTCCACTTCCCACAGCAGACGCGATAAAGATTCTTGGTGTGAGATATACATCGAACTGGAATAAAATGCAAGACCTCAATTGGAATCCCATAGTAACAAAAATTAAGGAAAAATTACAAACATCTTACCCACGAGAAAATTGTTTGAACAACAGAATCTTAATACTTATATCCTGTTTCTCATATGCTTTGTGGCCCAAGTTATTCCAATTCCAATTAACTATTCTAGACGACTACAAGCAGCAACTACATGCTATGGAAAGGGGCCACATTTACAGTGCCCCTCTCAACAGCCATCAAGAGAAGAAAAGGAGAAGGATTGGATTTTACACATATTCCAACAAAGTGTACTTCCTTTTTAGTACCTCGACATCTAAAACAACAGATGTATGTTACCAAAATGTCTTCCCTTCAGTTACGAAAAAAGCTTCAAATTTTGACTACTTAAATCAAATACAGAGTGAGTCAGACAGGACTAGACCGGCCCTCGCATTAATTACACCTCTTGCTCGCATATGTTTCGTGTTCAGTTACGTAAACACGTTCAAACAGTGAGGGTGCAGCTGTATACCGTACATTTAGAGTGCAGTAGTGTGTCTATTATGAAATCTAGCCTTGAACAACCAGTGTTTATTTACGACAACTTTGTGAGACACGAATCTTGGAGAACAGTTGTAACAAACTTCCGTCAGTCATTCCCTGATTCGCCAGAGCCTTCCAAAGCAGTGGTTTACAATTTAATGAAGAAATTTCGTACAACTGGATCAGTATTGGATAAGATACGAACCTGTGTGAAGCGTGTTCTCACTGAGGAGATGTTAGATGAAATTGACCACCGACTAGAGAGAAGTTCTATGACATCATCCCGCCGTGTAGCTCGGCAGGTAGGGGTGTCACAGTCTTCAATGGTAAGAGGTACGAAACAATTAAAATTAAAACTTTACAAAATTCGTGTAGTAGATATGTTAACGGAACCTAATTATCAGAGCAGACTTAGGTTTTGCATGTGATTCCAACAGTCAGTGTATAATGGATTACTTGACCCCACCTTAATTTTTTATAGTGACGAAGCATGGTTCTATCTGAGTGGTTAAAAGTAAAGTTTACGTGAATAACCAACATTCACTTGAGAAACTCAAAATATCCGGCATGAAATTCGAGCCATTTTGGAGAACGAACTGCGGCGAGTTGCTGGACATGTCTTCAGGACATGTGCAGCCTGCCAGATATCACAAGGACGTCATTTCGAACATGAATTGTGAATTCGGTAAGTATACTTAACGGCAAAAAAGAATGAGCCGCCGACAATTCCTAAGTTCCAGAGACATACATTGCACATGCTCGTCTCGTCAGAGCCGTAGTTCACCAGGTAACACATAATTAAACCATTTAAATTTGCTGTATTTAGTTTAAGAGTTTAAAATATGTTATAAAATCGAATGTAGGGTTGATTCTAGATACATCAGGGCCTCTGAAGAGTGAAATAATAATAAATTGATAAATACAAAATCAACCGAAGCTAATATGAACAGGAAAACCATGTATTATGCCAAAACGATATTAACCATCACAGTAGCGTAAGTCGTTATGGCATTGGTTTATTGAACGAGTTGATAGTAGTAGTGCAAGGTTCGAATCTCCCACAGTCTTTTTTTTAATTACAAATTTGCCATCATAAATGTCTCGCAAAGCTATAATTATGTGGCGATATCTCATAGAATATGCCCAAACTCTAATAAATAATAAACCTCCCTCTCTCTTCTAAGCAATACTCCTGTCTGTTAATAAAACGTTCTGTCTCGTCATTACGCTTGAAGATGGCAGAGAGACAACAACTTATTGCCCTGGTTCACTTAGGTTATTCTGCGTCGATGGCAGCCAGAGGGATTGGCGTCTCATTGTCAACTGCTATGCGGTGGGCTAAATTGTTTATCGAGAATGGTGAAGCTGTAAATCGTCTCAATTCTGGTCAGCCACGCATCTTTACAAGGAAAGAGGTCGCCATGTTATTGAGTGAAGTTGAGAACCACCCCTTTAGAATTGCCTCTCAACTCAAAATGGCGTCCAACTTTTCTGGTTTCCCACACACCGTGAGGAGACGTTTTAGAGAGCATGACAAACAGTGTCATCGAGCTATGAGGAGAGAACATTTGACGATGGAGCATGCCATGGGCCATCTAGTCTAGCGTATGCTACTCTCCGACAGGACTTCAATTGGAGAAATGTAATTTTCTCCAACAGGCAATTGTCTCCAGTAGGAACGTATGGATGGCCAACAATATGAGGAATGCTTCGTGAGACAATTTCTCAGGTCGGGTCGCGTGAACGTCGTGTGTAGGGGGTGGATGTCATACGATGCGGCAGAATTTCTGGAATGCATCCACGGTCGGTTTACGGCAGAAGTCTATGAACACATTTTGGCAAATGTAATGATCCCTTCCACCCGAAAACGATATCCAGAAGGAACACTTTTCTTCCAGCAGGATAATCATCCATTACACACCCCCAATCGGATTCAAATATGGTTTATGAGGAGGTGTGATGTCGACCCGGTTGACTGGCCTCCAAAATCACCAGATATGAATCCTATTGAAAATTTATAGGCTACAGTCACACGGATCCTATGCTCTAATTGGGCAGAACAACCTCCCGTTCGGACATCTGACGAATTGTGGGACTGATTTCTAGATGCGTGGGAGGAGGTGGCCATGAATTTAGACCTGTTCCATAATCTTGTGGACTCCATGCCACGCAGAATGAGGGCAGTTGTTGACGCAGGTGGTTTGTGGACGAGATACTAGTCTCCACCACAGGCCTTTGTTTAGTTAATATGTTAACAAATTGTTTTTGTTTATTTAATTTTTTATGTTTGATATGCATCCGGTTTTTTAGGATGTGAAACAAGTATTTTTGTTTATACAGGCCAGGTCTCACCTATTAATAGCCCACAGGTGATGGGCAATAATATTTTTACAAGGCAGGCATAACGAAGTTTATTAACAAAGGCCATTTCACATTTAAACTAATAAATTAATTAAAATCTAAAATTAAAAGAAAAAAGTAATTTTACTGTAACAGGAGGTGAACTCACAACCTCGGGAACAGATGTCAGACATCTTACCACTGGGTCACACACTCATAAGGTTGAGTACATTGTAGACGGATGACTTTCAATGAAGAGACACCACAGCAATGCCTTGATGCGCAGTGTGTTTACACGAGTGAACCGCGCAATAGAACTTAGCATTTCTATTGATCAAGAGTCGGCCCATTCTTTTTGCCGTTAAGTGTACATCATTACGTAATACTAACCGCAAAAGCATGGAATGAATCCTTCGCATATGTTAGCATCATTATGAATCTTCGCCTGAGTCTGGTTCACTCTGTACTTGAAGGTATTGATAGTCTTCAACTTGTAAACTATGGCAACAAGACTAATATATTAACTGTATCTTGAAATCGCATGTAACAGCTGCCAGTTCAACAAACCTATGAGAATAGTGTCTTAATTGGGATAGAGTGTGGACCAATATTACAAATTGATACCTGTAAAATTAAAAACATCGTGGTTCAGAGTTGTTCATGACATACTGTATATCTGACGAATCTCCGAGATCACAAACTAACCTATGCTCTATATGTGTGCAGATAGATATTATCACTCATCATTCAACCGAATGCAACAAAGTGCAGGAAATTTGATACAAACTTCAACTTGTAACCAGTAAGTGTTCTAACATACCCCGCAAATCTATACAGCCTAGTATATTTATGCTAGCCGACTTTCAATTTTCACCATCCTAAAAACATAATGCAGATCTGGGCCATCAGTAATGTAGTATTTCAACTTATGGACCACAACAGAAAAATAGAACTGAAAGAATTCATGGAAATCTTAAAACGTTCTTGGTACAAAATTTATAATAACAAGCATGGGAGAAGACTTTATGGCAATTTACTGGATTTATATGAATGCGGTAAAATAAATTTGAAAACATAATATTCAGCTACCATTTTTAATGACAACTTTGTTTGTATTTACATTCGTTTATTTGTTCAGATATTATTTATGAAGTACTTATTTTCATTAATACTTTATGAATCACTGTTCTATTTTCTGGAATGTAAAATATTATTACCTAATTATGACGTATATTTCTACTTGTCTGAATGTGTGTTTGAAATATATTTTGCTTCACTATTGTGATGGGAACCTGTCTTATTTTGCCTTGAAATGAAATTTGTCATGCTTTAATTTTTTGACAATGCCATTACCGGTACTTATGTGATGTATTTTCACTTGTTTGGATTTGTTTGATGAAACTGTTTTGTTTGCTTTTATGATGACAATATAATTGAATTCTTAAGAAAAGTTATAATTTATCAATACAGTAATTTTGATACAGTATATTGTTTAATTTGTATTTATTCTTATCTAAATAAACTTACAGAGAGAAAAAAAGAAAAGTCTGTCCTAAATAGAAATCTGGGCAGCTATTGCATTTTAATCTGTTGAATTGTATTGATTTATTTATTTATTTGTTTGTTTGTTTCATTTTTTGTTTTATTTGTTTGATGTGATTGTTCAGCTATTCCTGAATTGTATTATTTGTTTTGTATGCTGTTTTATATTTTAGTTTTTTGACTGGAGCTGCAATTTTGTCTGTGTTGGTATCGTGATATGTTAATGTCATGTACAGACGTGGACAAATTATTAAACTAAAACGTTTTTCTTGGAAACATAATATAATTCGTCATATCAACTATCAGTATAATTCACAGAGTCTATATTGTTGTAAATATGATTGTTTACATCTTCTGATATATTTTTCCAATGGCTAAGTATATTCTTTCTGGCTATGTTGGTGCTACTAGTGTTTTAATTATATACTGCAGAAAGTCTGTTATCCTGTGGCCTGCAAGAAGACCAGACATGAACGAAATTGAAAATCTGTGATATATACTGAAGAAGAAAGTGAACAAAAAGAGGCTTACAACAAAGCATGGACTCATTTAAACACTGTCTGATATCTGGCTAAATGATGCTGATATTCAAAGAAAGTGTCAAACTTTGGTTTCCAGCATCCCTGACAAAATCAACGTGTTAATAAAGAATAAGGGAATGTTCACAAAATATTACTAACTTCAAGACTCAATTTTCTGTTCATTATATCTGTGCAAAATACATTTTTGTTCATCATTTGTACCGATAAATACAGCTTCGTTGCACATACAATTAATTTAGTCTAATAATTTGTCCACGTCTGTATTTCCGGTTATTCTCATGTGTTGTTTGTGTTGGTTTGTTGTGTTTTTGTTTTGTCTATTGTATTACGGTTATAACCATTGTCTTGTGCTATATATTCTATTGTATTTAGTTCTTCAATGTAGTTGTCGTTCTTTATTGGTATGTTAATTAACCATTTACGCACTGGCAGTTAATATATTATAGCTTAGCCAGAACATTAATAGTAATATTATGTATTATTTATAAAGTATGTTGGTATTCTTAAATTTTATGTAACATTAGACTTCATTAAACTAATTCAAAATAATTTTAAAATTTAAGTAAGTAATGTGTATTCAGAAATACATTAATCATATTATATAGCAGACAGAAATATTTTGCGATGTTCCTATCAGTCTTCATGGAAGATGATACATCATCACGGTTTTTGTTTGCTCTTCAGAAAGGTGATATACTGCTGAATGTAAATGGAACCAGTTTAATGGGCCTCACTCACACCCAGGCTGTTGCAACTCTTAAAGCGACTGTTGAAAGTACTCAAGTTTCACTGGGTGTTTTGGAGGGGCCAGAGACATCCCTTGGATCTCTCAACTTTATACCTTCGTGGCTATATTGGCAGAGATTACCACGGTAAGCCATAACACTTTATTTCGGAACTGGATGTTACAGGCTACAAAAAATACCGTATATTAGAACACTTAATGGAAATACTGGTACTCGTTAAACATAAGTCTGTGGTGAAAAGTCAAAACATGATATGTCAAAAGTTTCCATTTTTCAGCTTTTTACAGCAGTTGGTACTTCTTAACGAGCTTCACATCTTGCCAAAACATGATATGTCTGTCTCTATTAGTTAGAGAGTGGAAAATGTTAATATGTTTTCCAGAGACATTTTGCAATTAGCCAAAACTTGATATGTTGTCATATCATATTTTGACACAGTTTCCTTGATATGTGCAGCTCTGCAAGTTAATGTATGCAATATACGTTGGCAATAATATTTCTTAGGCTTAACCAATAATAAAATTCAAAGAGCGAGTGTATGCTTGTAGTGGTAATAATTTGAAATAATGAAGGCAGAACAAGAATGGTTCCAGTCAAAAATGACAATAGCAACTATTGAGTGAAGTGAAGGCGAGTAAATATCGCACCTCTAGAATAGCACTGTCGTAACTCCCAAAAATTGAATTTTGAGTTACAGGCAGTTTTGTAATCTGTCGTATCTGTAATTTCAAGTGCAAAGTCTGCAGGGTTCATACTAATACCGGTACTTGGTAATCCTGATTTTTCATATGATTTTGAAATGTGTATCTTGCATTTACTCATAACTAACTTTTGACAGTTACAACAGTATTATTTGAAGGTTGCGATATAATTTAGTTCTATTACTTACTTATACATAGTAAGGTAGAAGCATTCTTAAGATAATTATTCTTCCTTCTAGATTTCTTTGATTCCAGTTAAAAATAGAAGCATTCCAAAGATGAATATGATGAATGTAATCGACCACGTTTCTGTAAATATTCCAAGGCAAATTAATAACATGTCTCAGTATATGCAATATGGAAGTATGAGCGTACGACCTTTAAATGAGCTTCGACTGATTTTTTTGAGCTCTTGAAAAAAATTGATTTGTTTTCTTTTTTGTCACCTTATTGTGTTTTCGGGCTCTGAAAGACGTAAAGTTTATTTTAAATGGACAATAATTCTGAGAATAAAGTCCAGAGAGAAAAACCCGTATCCCATATCCTACATAAATGGTAATGGTAGATTCTGAATAATGAGACTTTGCTGAAGTATTTAACATCTAGAAGAAAAAGTGTGAAGGAATGAGCCATTCAAGAGTAACTGTTTCATTAGAAACTTGCAAAATTGAAGATGAAAGTGTGTACTGGCATTCTGTTACAGATGCGAAAAGAAGAAATTAAATCATGACCAAGATTGAAGAATTTAGTACATGGAGCAAAGGGTAAACACAGGAAAAATCATAGGAAAGATTTTTTTATTGATTGAACCTGAAGATCATTGTGTAACTGATTGTTTCTTATGCACAAAGGTGCATTAACGGTTGATCATTAATTTAGTTGACAATTAGTCCAGACAATTTGCATTTTGTCCTGGGCAAAATTGCTTCAGAAGGTTTCTAACCAGTTTACAACTCAAGAATCCGTCCTGGATAACATATAAAAAATCGGAACATGGAAACACCCTCAAAAATTGATTTCGTAATGACGCACGGGATGTTTCCTATTAAATGCAAGACAAAACTAATGCAAGCTACGCTCTGTAGAGAGAGATGATGCTTTTATTTACAGTTAAATATGTCTTTGCCAGATTAACCAGAGTGTCGGATTACTGTGAGTGCTTCAAAAGTAATTAAATTAGATGTCATAAGCTGCACGAACTACTCCACTTGCACTAGAACATTCCACACATGGTCGGTACAGTATATAAGCATATACCGGTATACATGTATAAGTAATATATTTTTATTATTTATTTTATTGGGTTATTTTACAATGTTGTATCAACATCTCATGTTATTTAGCGTCTGAATGAAATGAAAGTGATAACGCCGGTGAAATGAGTCCGGGGTCCGGCACAGAAAGTTACCCAGCATTTGCTCGTATTGGGTTGAGGGAAAGAACCTCAACCAGGTAACTTGCCCCGAGCCTATTTCACCACCTCTGCATGAGAGAATATGTGAGATGGATTATATTGTGACCTGGTATTCCTGAAGCTGCACACTGACACAGATAGAATAAGGTTAAGTAGTGATTCACTATGCTGAGTGTTATGTGTCGGTTTGAGGGGAAGTACAGTCATATTACTTACACGATTGGAAAATTGTCAGTAGTTGTCTAGTAAAATAATCTTCAGTTGTAATGAGATTTATTTTGATGTCACCCATCATTACAACATGTTCATAATTAGGAAGAACATTGACTAAAGCTGCTTCAATAAAGTGAGGGGGTTGGTAGACTACACAAATAAGATAGATTGATTTCTACTAATAACATTAGGTCTGACCTAACATATGCTGCTATGCCACCTCCTCGCCTGTGTAACTGGTGAACAGTAGCAGAAGTTAAGGACGTTTTAAGCCAGAATTCAGATATTAGTATAACATGGGTATTCAAAGGTGAAAATATTGCATGACTTTCATCAAGCTTTTAGTATTAACTTGAACAATTTTAAGAGAGTGAGGGTATTCAGAGAAAGCTGTTTTTAGGACATACAGAGGTTCGGGTCTATGCCAGAGTCTGTTGAATGTGTTAATGTTGTCAACTTAACCCCAGTGCTGCAGTTTACTAAAAGTAAGAAATTATAATTATGATTATGTAACTAAACGAGAAACTGGTAAAGTAGATTTAATAGCACTATATATAAACAGTTAAGAGATAAAAGAAAATAATTACAAAGGTACAATAAGTTGTAATAAGAATGACTGTTTCAAAGTTTATGTGACACGCTTTAAACCAGGGTTTAAGCTAGAAAATAAATAAATGTCGCAAAAATGCGCAAATGAAAAATTATACATGTGCAAATTGCGAAAGCTTGTGTAGCATTGTAAATAAATCGTACAGAAAGATAAGACATACAGAAACAATATATATAATTTGCTACTTGACGTTTTATTACTTTCAATTCATCTTATCATTCTCTAGACCTACGTTTAGAATCAATTACTGCTGAATGTACATCACATTACAATACATCTATTTTTATAAGCACTCCAAACATTGAAAGCACTTGAGAAATCAGATTCTTTGTGGGTATGTCCCTGAAGATTTATTGTTAGCATAGTGCTAACTCTTTTTACTGGAACGTGGTTTTCAGTTTCAGTTTTAACAACATTTTTTGTAATTGGTTATTTTACATCGCTTTTTCAACTTCTATGGTTATATAACAACATTCATGCAACTAAATTGTCTCTCACGATCTATTCTACAGCATGCAATTGAATTGTTGTATAACTAAATGAATTACAGGAAATTGTTCATTTAAGGGGAACATGTACAATTTAGCGAAATTTGTTCTTTTCACACCTCGGCTACTGTGAAAGCTAAATGAACATAACTTTTCATGCTTAATTTAGGCCTAGCTACATACATTGCACTTTATAAAACACTATTCAGAATAGCTAATAATTACCTGTAAAAATAATATCAAATTTGCATAATTTTTTACAGTTGTAAAGAATTTACATAATAAAATATACAATTAATTAAATATCTGCATGATTATTTTACTGAAATGTATTAAATTCTTACATCAACAACATAGTCTAGGATCTTTTACGTATTCCTTCAAGAAATATATTTTTTTTTTAAATATTAAATTTTCTAAAATTTTTGGTTAAGAAAAAATATTTCCTGAAGGAATATGTAAAAGATCCTAGACTATGTTGTTGATGTAGGAATTTAATAGATTTCAGTAAAATAATCATGCAGATATTTAATTAATTGTATATTTTATTATGCAAATACTTAACTGTTGTAAAAATGTATGCAAATTTGATATTATTTTTACAGGTAATTATTTTAATATTCTGAAGTGCTTTATAAAGTGTAATATATGTACCGTATATTAAGCATGAAAAGTTTTGTTCATTTAGCTTTAGCTTTTATAGTATACATCTTGATGTACAGTAGCTAAGATTAAAAAAAATGAATTTCACTAAATTTTTGCAGGCCAGTGGTGTACCTCCCCCCTTAACTTCTAAACATATATGAATGAATTGTGTCAACTGTTTGAAATCCATTCTTGAACATCTATTCTCAGTACTTTCATTCCATTAACATGTGATATGAATCTATAGATTCTCCGAAACTAGTTATAGTTCGTACACATCTCTGATTTCATTTTCTCTATAATCGTTTTCGTTTCTGATGTTATTTCCAGCCCATGTGGTTGTCGCATTTTTGCACATTTACATTGAAAGTTTGTCGCATTTTTAGAAGTTGAGCAGCAAAATGCGACAAATGCGAGTGTGGCTTAAACTCTGCTTTAAACTATAGGCTATCACCAACACATGTAGGATATGATTTGTTTCTTATGTTTATATTTGCATATCTTGTTGTTTCAGACATTCTTATTATGGAATGTTTGCATGTAGACATGTACTTGTGTACAAGATAAGGCAGCACAGAGCATGCACTATGGTGCACCGTAGCTTCTGGCTGCACGACGGTGCATTTGATGTTGCTCTGAATACCCTTTACCCATTTCAGTGAGTGCTGATGAGCACTGAGATAAGGTGTGTACCAATTTTCCTGATTTTTCTGAAGATATTTCGGGACACCAATTTGTCCCGGATTTTGCCAAAATTTAGATTTGCCATAGTAATATGTTTAAGTGATGTGAATTGGAAAGTTGGGAATATAGTCAGTCAGTTGCCACTGCTGGTGTTGGCATCATATCTCATTCACTTCACTCATGTTCAATTCAATGGAAGGAGCAAGCAGTGCCAGTATTTCAACGCACTTTGATTGGGCTGGAAGATATGTCATGGCTAAATGACTAGTGTGTCATTCCGCATGGTATAGTAGCCTGACGTCATAAGACTCATGACAATTAGCCATCATTCTAAGAAAACATCTACCAGTAGATTCAATAATTACACTAACAAAGCAGAGAAGCCAACAAAAATGCAGTAAAAGTTCCCTACAGTCTCAAGAAAACTGGAGAAACACAACTGGAAACCAGAAAACAAGCAATTGACGAAGTTTCATCCCTTCTTAAAAAGGCCCAACTAGATCCGGCTCTGAGAAGAATAGAAAACTATATACAATCATCACTCATCCTCCAGAGACAAAGGACAAACAAACCTTGTTTGATGCTAGAAGCACATAGCACGAAGAGACATCTCCAAGACAGATCTAAATCTGTCTACACAGAAAAGGAAAGCATATAAAAAAATTCTAAAGACCAAGGAAACTATTTTCTTAGAAGGTAAAGGAAAATTCTAAGCTTAAGAAGGCGCTAACAGAGTCCTTTCTTGCCCTTGCCCTTAGAAGGAAGTTGATCAGCACTGTCATGGAGATCGCAATGGAATCTTGGGAAAACACTTTTCCCTTCTTCTCATCGGAAGTAACCTAATCACCGCGACAATCATACGACATACAGCTGATAAGGATAGCGGAAATAAGAACAGCCATCCTCAAGATGAAAGACAAAAAAAAAAAAAAGAAAACAACAGGATCGGATGGAATTTGTAATGAAAATCAGAAGGATACAGCAGTACAACTGAGTCCGTTCTGGACTGATGTATTCAACAAATGCAGTCGATTTTAATATGTATAATATGTTTTTTTGTGTGTGGTTTTTATCTCGATTCTGTTTATTTTTATTGTGTATTTATATTTCTCACGTAATTTTATATAAGAATTTAACCATTCATTTATTATCCCTTTTTGCGAGGTGCTCTGGTTTTAGAATTTGAAAATCCTGTCACCTTAGTATAAGATGACTTGAATAATGCGCACATCACGCCGAAACTAAGCATAAAGGTATAGTACCTTTTTAAGTTTAATACAGTACATAATTAGAAGTTGTTAGTTTAACAATTTTTAACCTATTATTATATTAACAAATGTTGTAATGTAATTTTATCTTCACAAAGGAAGTGGCGAAAGAATGAAACAAGCACAGAAAGTGTGAATAGGCTCTTAAATGAGCATCGAGTTAGGAAAAGGCACTAACCATGGAAATAGGCAGATATAGCCACTATAAAATTAATTCATTTAGTTCCTCTTAACTATTAAAAAGCCTACGATTTTTAATTCAGGAATAAAGTAGGCAACTAGACAAATGCAGCTACAGTCTCTTGTAACTTTGATCTGCCAGTAGCCAGATTCGAGATGTGGTCAATGTGTTACAGACTCTTGTTGTTTACTTTGTATTAGAATGTGTTTTAGATATTCTGTCAGAAATGTTTGAATGTATCTCGGCAAGTTCTTGTACATTTTCATGTCATTTGGTTTCTGCTGTATATTGCTTTTGTCAGAAGGAAGCCAGTTGTTGATCCATGTGTTTTTGAAAATGCAGAAAGTAGAGAAAGTTACTAGTACTTTGTCTTCTTTCCTCAGGTGCCTTCAGTTTCCCAAAACTGTGATTTTGCATCGAAGTCCTGGCGCAAGTCTCGGCTTCAGCATTGTGGGTGGGGAGGATCCTGTCCGAGGACCAGAAGCCATCCACATACTGTTTGTTGTACAAGACTCTCCAGCAGCTAAACATGGCAAACTCAGGTGATCGATCAGTGACATCTATATTGAAAATAAATTAGTGATAGAATTTAATTTTGTTATAGAAATGCACACTTCACTTGATGATATAAAAACACTGATTCCCCACGCAAATTGTATCTTGCTCTCTTGCATACATGAAACAACTTCCGGCCATTTTCAGTGTACTTCTTTTACTATGTGGCAATATTAATAGTGAAATTTTGCTTATTGGATTTGTTTACTACCTCTTGAGGATTGCATTACAATATCAAGATTTTCACTTTTCTGTACATGATTTATTTTTAATTTTGGATCACTGTATCCGGTTATGCATGTATACATGATAGTGAAGTGTTATTTCTTAAAGAGTAATTAAAAGAGAAAATTAATAGCTGAGCTGTAACCTTGTCTGAAAATTGTTCAAACTCTACATGCACTTTGAAATATAGAATGTCCCGTAGGTACAGGTACTTTTTCATAGGAGTACCGGTAAATATTACGGAAACAACTAATGTTCAAATTGATGCCTTTTTGCCTTTTCTGTTGCTTGTACACATTGATACTATGCACATCGCACAGTTTAAGTACCGTACCAGGCATGATGTCTCCGTAGTAATGTTTTCCTTGTGAAATATACAGAGTAATTCACGAAGTTCTCCCCCAGTTTATGGAGATAATTCCTGAGAAACAAAAAAATGTAAATCAATGAATGGGATCACATTCATAATTACGGAGTTACAGGAATTTGAAAACGACAGAAAAAAAAATTGTATTTCAGAATTTCACTAACAAAAATGCAAAAAATAATTGAAATGCAAACAATTGATTATTTATGTATCAGTCTATTTCATTTAGAGTGGATTTAAATCACATTTTCGAAAACGCCTCCCTGAATCTTATGGAAACAGTCTGCACGGGTGTGAACTGCATTTAAAGACATGCATTTTACCCTTAAGTACTTCGTATTCTTGTTTATTTAAATTCAATCGTTAAACTTTTCATTAGGTATATAGGTACGAAAAAATCTTCACAACATTTGAAATAACATAAGTGAAACAATAATCTTATGCTGAAGCAGTGTTGTTTTATAATTCAAACAAAAATTTAATATGATCTTCATATTATAATACGTACACTTAACGGCAAAAAGAATGGGCTGCCAACAATTTCGTAAGTTCCAGATACATAACATTGCGCATGCTCGTCTCGTCAAAGCCGTAGTTCACCAGGTAACACATAATTAAACCATTTAAATTTGCTGCATTTTGTTTAAGAGTCTAAAATATGTTATGAAATCGAATGGAGAGTTAATTCTAGATACATCAGAGCCTCTGAAGAGTGAAATAATAATAAAATTGATAAATACAAAATCACCCGAAGCGAATATGAAAAGGAAAGGTACGTATTATGCCAAAACGATATTAACAGTCACAGTAGCGTAAGTCGTTACGGCTTTGGTCTACTGAACAAATAGATGGTAGTAGCTCAAGATTCGAATCTCCCCAATCTTCTTTTTTTTTAAATTACAAATTTGATATAATATATGTCTCGCAAAGCTATATTTATGTCGCGACATCTCTTAGAATATGTCCAAACTCTAATAAATAATAAACCTCCCTCTCTCTTTCAAGCAATACTCCTGTCTGTTAATAAAACGTTCTGTCTCGTCATTACGATGAAAGATGGCAGAGAGACAACTCTGTCAACAAGACCCTGGTTTGCGTAGGTTATTCTGCATCGATGGCGGTGAGAGAGATTGGAGTCCCATTGTGAACTGCTAAGCGGTGGGCTAAATTTTTTATTGAGAATGGTGAAGTTATGAATCATCCCATTCCTGGTCGGCCGCGCATCTCTAGAAGGGAAGAGGATGCCATGTTACTGAGAGACGTTGAGAACCACCCCTTTAGAACTGCCTTTCAACTCAAGATGGCGTCCAACTTTCCAGGTTTCCTACACACCATGAGGAGACGTTTTAGAGAGCGTAGCATATGGTGTCGTCGAACTGTGAGAAGAGAAAATTTGACGATGGAGCATGCGTGGACGTTCTAGCGTATGCTACTCTCTGACAGGACTTTGATTGGAGAAATGTCATTTTCTCTGACGAGGTAATTGTCTCCAGTTGCAACGATAGTCCTGCCCTAATTTATCGTATGGATGGCCACTGATATGATGAACGCTTCATGGGACGACTTAACAGGTCGGGTTACGTAAGCGTCGCATGTTAGGAGTAGATGTCATACGATGGGGCAGGACTTCTGGAACGCATTCACGGTTGGTTTACAGCAGAAGTCTACGAACACATTTAGGCAAATATAATGATCCCTTCTGCCCGAGATCAATATCCAGAAGGAACACTTTTCTTCCAGCAGGATAATCACCTGATACACACCACCAACCGAATTCAAAGATGGTTTATGAATCATCAGATATGAATCTGATCAGATATGAATCCGATTGAAAATTTGTGGTATACAGTCAAACGGATCCTACGCTCTAATTGGGCAGAACAACCACCCGTTCGGACAACTGTCGAATTGTGGGACAGAGTTCTAGATGCGTGGAAGGAGGTGACCATGAATTTAACCTGTTCCATAACCTTGTGGACTCCATGCCGCGCAGAATGAGGGCAGTTGTTGACGCAGGCGGTTTGTGGACGAGATACTAGTTCCCATCACAGGCCTTTTTTTGTCAATTTATTAACAAATAGTTTTTTTGTTTATTTAATTATTTATTTATGTTTGATATGCGTCCGGTTTTTTAGGATGTGAAACAAATATTTTTATTTTATTCAGGCTGGATCTCGCCTATTAATAGTCCACAAATGATGTGCAATAATATTTTTACAAGGCAGGCATAATGAAGTTCATGAACAAATGTCATTTCACATTTAAACTAATAAAGTAATTAAAAACTAAAATAAAAAAAATAATTTTACCATACTGGGAGGCGAACTCACAACCTCTGGTACGAATGTCAAACATCCTACCACTGGGCCACAGATTGCTCGTAAGGTATCTACATTCTAGACGGACGACTTTCAATGAAGAGTCACCACAGCAGTGCCTTGAAGTCCAGTTCGTTTACACGAGTGAACCGCGCGATAGAACGTAGCATTTCTATCGACCAAGAGTCGGCCCATTCTCTTTGCCGTTAAATGTACATATCAGCCACAACCTCAATCAGAGATTAGTGAGGTATACAGTATAAAATTGAGTTGCTCTTTCTGGTGTCACCATACTACTACTGAGAGTGATGCTATACCTGCCCATAATCACGGAGATTTTCTGTGGACCCAGTGTATAATACAGAGACAGTGTAGGTACTGTACACATTACTGTGGCCCACTAAAGTTGTTCCTTCGGTTCCTTTCCTCTCCTTTCCGATTAATTTCGAGTTGTTGTACATAATCGTAGTGTACCTCTGGTCCATCAGTGTCCCTAGGTACAATAGTCTCTTAAAATTTAGTTTTGTTTTAGATTTTCAAAATGACAAGGTGTACTGATCAGGAAAATGATCACATTCTAATAAAAAAAAGAAAGTAAAAATGTTATGGCGAGATATCAATTTATTTTGAAATCAGTAATATGCTACAATTTGTGGAAATCTTCTGTTTATCTTGCTTAGTGAAATGTTATACTAACTTTGTGGGAAAAACATGCAATTATGAGCCGAAATTCTGGTATTAGTTGTCGAAATTTCTGAAAAATTTACTGTAAGAGTGTCATGATAAATCTCTAAGAAGAAAAGTCATATGGAACGTGTTTTTACTGTATAATGAAAATTGCGCTACTTTTTATTTATATTCAGACTATCATAACCTAAATTGATGAAATCCCTACAGTTTTAAATAAATGAAAAAAATACGCATTCCCTATTCCTTTGCAGAATATTTGCCAGGGTAGGATAATTGAGGGGCTCACAACCAGAGTGGACCAAGTCCACCAGTGATCAGTTTGTAGATTAATACAATCTCGGATGAAGAAAACTTAGATTTATTCATTGCCATAACAAACAAAGTCCATAACTCATTTGTTACTCCACAGAGGGCAGCATTTCCTATGGAAGGTGAAGGTTGCTAAGCGTGAGCCAGGAACTTTGACTCAATATCTCAGAACTATTCCAGATAGACCTGGTCCACTCTGGTTGTGAACCCCTCAATTATGAATTAATTTTTACTTTATATGATTATTCCCGATCACTTATTTATTCCTATTTATAAATGTATGTATGACTTTTGTTTTATATTTCAGAATCATACATTTCATTTTATCGATTTTCTTTTCAGAAACGTAATAATTGATATGCATAGGTGGTGTGTGTGTGTGTGTGTATGTGTGTGCGCGTGCGTGCGCGTTTTTTACGACGCTTTATCAACTATCAAGGTTATCTAGCATCTGAATGAGATGAAGGTGATAATGCCAGCAAAATAAGTGCAGGGTCCCAGCATTTTCTCTCAATGGTGCATAAGTGAAGTATAGTAAAGAGTTCTGTAATTAACAGGGAATCATAAATGTTTTTTTAGTTTCCAGTCATATATCAATGAAAAATATCTACGTAGATACACACCTTCCAATTAATTGTGGCTGTTATATGTACCGTTTGTTATTTTTTGTATGTTCTGTTTCATGTTACTTGAATGACAGGTGTGGAGATCGACTGCTGGCAGTGGATGGACACAGTTTAGAGAATGTGAAGCACTCGACTGCTGTGGCAATGCTGAAGCAAACAGGCAGCAGAGTGACCCTAGAGGTGGTGTCTTGGCTTGGGACAGAACTGTAGATAAAGAAACTTACTCATCCTCACATTTTTGGTGCAGATGAACTTTTTCATATGACTGCGAACTGATAAACTGACAAAAGGAAAAGGAACATAGTGAAATTTTTTTTATTGTTTTCAAGAGAAAAAGGTATGGTTTCAAATTTTCACTGTTAAAATTACTGAAAGGAAAACTCCTGTGCCAATCTCCATTGTGGCAGCTTGTATGAAGTGCCGTTATCTGTAATATTATGCCTTGGTGGCTGTATTTGTTCTCCATTCTTCAAATAAAACTTTGAGTGTATATGTTGTATTAGTTTATTACAATTCCATTAGCCACTTGTCCACAAGTTTGAAAGTTTCGGTTTCTTTACAGGTAGAAAATGCAATAACACTGCTGTGTTACTCCCTAAAATAAGAGTTACAAATGTACAACGTGCATATCTTTTATATGCCTTCAATATCAAGTTAAAATATTTAATATATTAATCAGTGGTGTATCCAGACATTGTAAATTTGGAATGTTGACCTGATTTTTTAGAGCTTTCTTCTTTCTTCTTGTGTATGTACCACCAGAGCCTTGATCGATCAATCGATTGATAGATTGGTTGATTGGGTGATTGATTAATTGATTGATTGAGAGAGAGAGAGGAAGGAGGAAAGGAAGAGAGAGAGCGGGAGGGATGTGTGTGCGTGCATGTAGGCTATCGTATTTCCAAAATTCTGTGGTTAAAATATTGTTTGTGAAAGACAAATAGTTGTATGCATGCCCTGTTCTTTATTTACATGCTACGAATTTCAGTGCAGATACGAAATTTCATGTAAACAAAATGATGGAGAGAACTATAAAAATTTATTTAGTCTTCTTAAGGCAGCTCTCACACCAGAGCAATATGCAACAGGCAATATTATTCTGACAACATGCGATTAGCAATCTAGTCCAAGTTTGCTGTTCTGTAGTAAAAATTAAGATGATGAGGTTCTCTTGCACTGATGGCTATTGGAAAGAAGAAAAAGGCAAAGGCTCTGAGTACAGTCCAAGTGCACATCTTAGAAAGTTAAAAAATTGCTGCTGAATGTGCTCAGACAATTTTCAAGTTCTTTTAAATTTAGTTACATCAGAAATCACAAAAGATACTCCCATATATGACATGAGGCACATGGAGACATGGAGGTAGAGCTCCATGCACTCTTTGATCTCTGCAACAGAATGAGGTGGTGTGGTCGGCACCACGTTCCAACCACCGTTTTACTCTCAGGAAAGACCCGGTACTCAATTTGATAGGAAGCTGAGTGAAATTCTGGGCTATTCTGGAACTTAGTCACGAGAAAATACCGTTACTGCCCAGGATCGAACTCCGGACCTTTCAGAGATATCACAAAGACAAAATGAGACACAAATTACAGGAAGGCCTCACCCCAACAGAGAAATTATTGATTGTACTCAAGTAATTTTTTATTATTAATTTGTTTATAAAAAAAGTTACATTATTTGCATTGTCCTTGTGATTACAAACTTGCAGAAAAGTTATGAACATTGTTCTTTGTATTGTGACTACTATCTCCATATGCAGGCTCAGGGGTATGCCGGGTTGTGTTCGAGTTAAAAAGCAATTGTACATATCAGGACTAGGTAGAGCTGAGGCATATCTTGTGGAGGACCCTCACACAAAATGAATCAGATTGCCTTTTTTGATAGTCATTCATTTTTGCTCGGTCTGGTAGTAAACATTTTAAAGAATCAAGATCGGAATTGAGATTGGATGTGGCTTTATTACGATGTAGAAGCCTTTCTGAATATAGATAATCGACAATATTTATTTGCTTCATTTCTCATGCTTTTCGATGTTTTTTTTGTTCTCACAAGGTTAGTTGGTGCTTCATCTTACTCTTTCCCATCTTGTCCGCAGTTTCAGACTGTTTCATAAATATTGAAAATTTGAAATCGTTGGAAGAATTGTGAGACATTTCTTGATAGATATAGCAGATGTTTTCGAAATCTGAAGCTTACACTTCTCATATGTCAAAGCCACTAGAAGCAATATTGCTCTAATCGAGTGATATATATCGCTTTTCAACATGCATGCGGTATAACTGGCAACACATATCATGCAAAGACGACAACCCTTTTGCAAAGCTGATATCACGTTGCTGCACTGGGAGTCAATACCTATTACAATGTAAACAGACCGAAATCAGCAATATCACATATTGCTGGTTGCCAGTTGCTCGGATGTGAGAGCTAGCTAAAATATTACAAATAATGTACAGCAACCAAGCCATTATTCTCTTGAACTTTAATCGGAAAATGTGTAGTAGCAGAATTGAATATGGGCGAGAAATGGCCCACAAAATTTGCCTGGAGACCCCCATTAGGGATAAAGCTTCCCAGAGGTAGTGAAGCTAAGGATTTTATCAGCCTTTGCCAAGTTTCAAATCCATGGTACTGCTCGGAACTCCAAGAAATCTTCATTTTCCTCAAGCTATTATCTCTCAAAGGATTCGATTTTGGAATTAGTTATGTAAGGTAAATTTAATGTTCAAATAGCCGAGGAATATGCTCCTCACTTACGTACTCACATACAAATGACTTTCAAGGAATCCGTAAGTTCATTGCCGCCCTCACATAAGCCCGCAATCGACCCCTATCATGAGCAAGATTAATCCTGTCCCTACCATCATATTTTACTTCCTTCAAATCTATTTTAATACTATCCTTCCAACTACGTCTAGGCCTCCCCAAAGGTCTTTCCCCCTCAGGTCTTCCAACTAACACTCTATATACATTTCTAGATTGACCCACATGTACTACATGCCCTAACCATCACGAACGTCTGGATTTAATGTTCCTAATTATGTTAGGCGAAAAATATAATGCATGCAGTTCTGTGTTGTGTAACTTTCTACATTCTCCTGTAACTTCATCCCTCTTAGCTCCAAATATTTTCTTAAGCACCTTATTCTCAAACTCCCTTATCTTCTCTCAAAGTGAGAGTCCAAGTTTCAAAACCATACAGAACAACCAGTGATATAACTGTTTTATAAATTCTAACTTTCAGGTTTTCGAGAGCACACTGGATGATAAAAGCTTCTCAGCCGAATAATAACAGGCATTTCCCATGTTTATTCTGCATTTAATTTCCTCTCGAGTGTCATTTATATTTGTTACTTTGTTCAAAGGTACTTGAATTTTTCCAGCTTTTGAAAGGATAAATTTCTAATTTTTATATTTCCCTTTTGTACTATGTTTTGGTCACGAACATAATCATATACGGTACTTTGTTTTTTCGGGGTTTACTTCCAGATCTATCTCATTACTTGCTTCAAGTAAAATTCTTGTCTAATCTTTTGTGGATTTTCTCCTAACATACATATTCACGTCATCTGCATAAACAAGCAGCTGATGTAACCCGTTCAATTCCAAACCCTCCCTCTTTTCCTCAATTTTCCTAATGGCATATTCTAGAACAAAGTTAAAAAAAATGGTGATAGTGCATCTCTTGCTTTAGCTCGCAGTGAATTAGAAAAATTATCAGATATAATCTCACCTATACAGACTCTGCTGTACGTTTCAGAGAGACACAATTTAATTAATCAAACTAGTTTCATGGGAATACCAAATTCAATAAGAATGTTATATAAAACTTCTCTCTTAACTGAGTCATATGCCTTTTTGAAATGTACGAGTAACTGAGTACTGAGCCCTTATACTCCCATTTTTTCTCCAATATCTGCTGAATACAAAAAATCTGATCAACAGTCGATCTATTATGCCTGAAGCCACATTGATGATCCCCAATAATTTCATCTACATAAGGATGTAATCTTCTCAAAAGAATACTGGACAAAATTTTGTATGACGTCAATGAAAGTGATATTCCTCGAAAGTTACAACAGTTAGCTTTTTCACCTTTCTTAAAAACAGGTACAATTATGGACTTTTTCCATTGTTCTGGTATAATTTCTTTTTTCCAAAATAGCATGTATAAGATTATGAATTTCAGTAGATAATGCGTTTCCACCCTTTGTATTAATTCTGCTGGAATTTGATCGATTCCTTGAAACTTGTACTTTTTCAGCTTTTCTATCGCAATTTCGACTTCAGAAAGTGAGTTCGGGTATAAATAATTCAGAATTTTGTATTTGAATTCGGTCCCGATTGTTTATCTTTGGCCTATGTACATTTACTAGTTGCCAAAATAGTTTTTCCATCTGTTCAGAATTAAATGAGCGTCTGCAAGCATGTCTCCATTTTCATCCTTGATCACGTTTATCCTTACGTGATATCCTTTCTTAAATTCCTTTAGGCATTTATAAATCTCTGATGTTTTTATCCCCACTATTTGTTTCTTCCTTGTTGAGTTTTTCCTTCAAATAACCTCTCGGTTTGTTCCTAAGTGTAAGACTTGCTTCCCGTCTTTCATTGAAATAATTATCTCTATTTGCTTGGACTGGATCCTATAAGAATTTCAATTTTGCCTGTTTCCTTCTTTCTACTACTATGCAACAATCTCCATCAAACTACAGTTTCTTTTTCTTAGTTTCATAGTAGGCTATGCTCTGCTCAGCTGCAATTTTGATATTGTATCTGATATTTTCTCACACACTAGTAATATCTAATTCTTCCTTAACTTCGTCGGAATTTCCTAAAGTGGCAGACCTATTTGAAATTTCGACCTATATGTTGCTTAGTTTTATCATTTTTCAATTTTGGAATATTCGATCTCCTAATATTAACTTGTTGCTCTACTCGCTTGGGTACTGATAGTCTTTCTCTTAATTCTCAATTTACAAAATTATGGTCAGAATCACAGTCTGCCCCTTTGAAGGATCGAATATCTGCTATACTAGTTTGTCTTCATTTATCTATCAAGATTGTGTGCCAATCCATCTGGTGAAAATGCTCCTAAATAATAGTATTAAGCATTGAGTAGAAAAATTTATCTTAAAGACAAATAGAAAACTCTTAATATTCAGTAACAGTTATCTTATCCAAACTTTATATAAAATGTGACAGAAAATACTGACACTTTTTAATTGAAGAGAGTAAACAGCAAAGGTTGTAGGAGCCATTTTTGCCATTTTTTAAGTGGTTGTCAGAACAGGTTGTATGTTTAACCATGCTCACTATAATTTCAAACCGTATCAATGTGTTACATTTGTGGAAGGAGATCTGTCAAAGTTCTTGTAAATTGAGATCTCTCTGTATGATGCAATCAACAGGGAATAGAAACAATTTTTCCTTGAAATTACGTTGGCAACGTTGCAGCCAGCATCAAGATGGGTGGCAGCATTCTGCTCGTCAACGTTTTTAAAATAATTACACACCTTAAACAATATTTTCCGCACTTGCCTGTGCAATACTTGTTTTTTACAGTCTCTTCTTTCATTTATTTATCTTACACACACACAGTAAATGTTAGTTCTACTTATTCAATGTATTGAAACACTCACACGTGAACAAACGAACTTGGGAAGTACTTGTTACAGACTGATTGCGATTCTTTCTACTGTACAAGCTTGTGACGTCACATGCCAGAAATGCTACGGCGCATATAGCAGCCGACCGCCTTCCGAACTGCCGTCTAGTCTAGTATATACAGTCACGAAGGTCAATACCTAAGCCCGGTTCAAACGGTGCGTGTTTCTGTCACTGATCTCAACATTATAAACTGTGTGTGTGTGTGTGCGTGCGTGCGTGTGTGTTTTTTTTTTTTTGTCTTTACTGAACAACATGCTCCATTACATAAGTAATACTACATGTCTATTTGCGCTTAGAAGATTGCTATTTTCTTACAATCAGAGATGAGACTGAGTGTCATAATTCTATATGGTCTTGATAATTATATTTACTATTGTCCATATTTGTGTTTCCGTATTGCTACACACTTTGTCTACTTTCTAAATCTACCTCTCGTATGAATTTACAATATTCCTTGAAGTATTTGGAAATGAGATCAGGTCTGTTTGGTGGCCACCTTCCTCCTTTGGAATTTATGAGCCTTTCCAATTTGTTTCGGGCAGTGTTGTACTTCGTGCACTCGAGTAAAATATGGTCTACCGTTTCGTCACCGTTATTGCAGCTGCATGTTGAGTATTGTAGAATGTGAAATCTATAATAATATGCATTGATTCTTCCATGACCAGTTAGCATGGTTGTAAGTCCAGCTGAAAGAGGTATGTTCAGTGCTAGTCTCTGTGAACTTGTGGAAAATATCTTCTTGTTTCCGCTCCGTTTCTTGCTTGCTGCCACTGATATTCCCACTTCGCAAGGCTTTCTTCTCTCAGAGTCTTTGTTACGGCACTCATGGGGATCTTGCTGTAATGTATTGTGTCTTCCCTTGTAGCTTTCTTGGCAAGGCGGTCGGCAAGCTCGTTCCCGAATATCCCTATATGGGCCTTAACCCAGCTGAAGGTTATGTTCCAGCCTGTTTCTATTAAGGAAGTCAGTTTTTTTCTGATGTCTTCTATTAATGGATTGTGGTTCCTGCTGTTTTCGAGGGAGTCTAGGGTGATCTTACTGTCTGAATACAGTGATGCAGTCTTAGGGGTGTTGTGCTGTAGTTGTAGATCATTAACTATATGAAGTGCTTTTAGGATTGCGAACTGTTCAGCCTGGTTATTTGAGCATTCACCATGAAGTCTGAATTTAGATTGTTGTACGAGATCGCCGTCGAAAAATACTGCTACTCCTGAACCTACTCCTTCAGTGGATTTACTTCCGTCAGTGTAGATTTCATAAGCGTAATCTTCATTTAGCTTTGTGTCTGTAACAGCAGGAAAATCTGCTGGATGGGGCCATTCCCTGAGTTCCAAAGGTCTTTCAATGTTACTGTCTAGTAATCCTTTTTTTGTCGTATAGCTTTTAGCTATCTCTTCTAACTTAATGGTTATAGGAGTCAAACCAGTAAGGATGCAAAGGGTCTCAGTTGATGTTGTCCGGAATGCTTTTGCAATCTTTATGTTCATCAGTCTTTGTACTCTTTCGAGTTTCTTCCTGTTTGATGTGGTGTTGAGTGCCTCAATCCATACGGGTGCTCCATAAGACAACAGGGGCAAAATCGCTCCTTTATATATTATTCTTAGAGCTCCGTGGGTTAATCCCCAGTCTAATTTTGCAGATTTGGATAGGGCGTTAATCAAAGTCATGGATCTGTCTGTTATATTCTGTATGTGTGCAGTGAAATTGAATTTTTCATCCATAGTGATTCCGAGGTACTTAATTGTCTGTACTTGTTCCAATTCTTTGTTATTGAGGAATATATTGATAGCTGCTTTGTCTCTGCGCCTTCGCCGTGTCACCAGCATGACTTTGGACTTTTCCTCATTAAATCTTATTTTGTTGTTATTAGCCCAGTTTGTGATCTTTTGTAGCTCTGAATTGGCAAAGTTTTCAGTTTCCAGCACGCTTGAACCCTTTGTTATTATCAGCAAATCGTCTGCAAACGCAATAGCTTTACTGTGACTGGAGTATTGGAGATTAAGTACGGAATTATACTGAATGTTCCAAAATCCAGGTCCGCAACAGGATCCTTGAGGACAGCCTTTTGTCACATGTTTTTCCACTGCAATGTTATTTACCGAAATAAATGCACTTCTCTGGCTGAAGTAGCTTTTGGTGAGGTTGTACAGATTAGCTGGACAGTCAAATTCTCTCAGCGCTTTCAAAATGCTCGGCCACCATGCGGCATCGAAAGCTCCTTGGACATCGAGACTCACTAAGATGATGTATTGACCATTGCTCATACTCTCTTTCACATACTCCTTTACAGCCATCGTGGCATCTACTGTACTTTTATATGGCGTGAAACCATACTGACCGTCATTGAGTAGACCTTTGGAATACAAATGATGCATTATTCTATCAATTAGGAGTTTTTCCAGTACTTTTCCTCCCATATTCAATAGGCTTATAGGGCGAAATTTCGTCACTTCTGAGGTACCTTCTTTCCCTGGCTTCACAGTGGGAACTAATTTTGCCCTCTTCCAGTTTTTTGGAAAGCTGCCACTTTTTAAACAGGCGTTATAGACGGCTGTGAAGTATCTTGGGAACAGTTCAAAGACTTGAAGCAATATATTACTAGTTAAACCATCTTCTCCTGGTGCTTTCCGAGTGTCCATCCTTACTAAGATTAATTTTATTTCCTGTTGAGTGAAGTCTCTGTCATTCTGAGTTTCTATCGATCCATTGCTTTCCTCCCTGATTTTTCTGTGGTATTCGGAATCTTCTTCCTCGTCGTCTTCTGGAACAAAGTGTTCTATCATGTAGTGTAGAGTTTCCTCCGTAGTCGACGTTACAGAACCATCGGACCTCCTTAAAGTAGTTAAAGGTTGTATTTTTCTTATCTTTCCAGACGACATGCGGTACACTGCGTTCCAAGGATTGTTTGTTGGTGTTAAGGTAGAATATTGTTTCCAGGAGCGCATCTCCTGTGTGTGTGTGTGTGCGCGTGCGTCCTACATGGCGACGAGCGAACCCAGTGGCACGATATTCTAAAGCCCGGTTCAGACGGTGCGTGTTTCTGTGATGGATTCCAAGGTGGCTGCGCGGATGGGTAGCCTGCGTGGTCACTTGCCGGAAGTAATGCGCTCTGGTGGCTCCGTGGATGGCTAGCGTGCTGGATTCTGAGGGTAGGTTCTTTGCTATTTTTCGTGATGGTTTGCAGGCTGGAACCAAAGATCTTCGAACATAAAATACTTTAATGCTCGAAGTCTGAAACCATGTCGCCATGTTCGTTGTTTTCCAATTAAACCTGTTTTTTTTT
This sequence comes from Periplaneta americana, assembly GCF_040183065.1. Taxonomy (NCBI): domain Eukaryota; kingdom Metazoa; phylum Arthropoda; class Insecta; order Blattodea; family Blattidae; genus Periplaneta; species Periplaneta americana. The sequence goes on from NC_091126.1 coordinate 2,716,363, forward strand.
CTATACTCTTTAGTTTCTAAGAAACAACAATTAAATATCGGACTTTAGCTGTTTTTCACTTATGGCTTAATTACTTTATTACGACATTTACTACTGTTAATGTAGGACTTCAGTTGTTTTCCACTCACGGTTTAGTTTCTTTTTGACCATGAGTGTTGGCAACAGATAAAACAGCAGATGAGCCAGCACCGTGTGAACAACTCAAAGAGTTTGTAATACTTACTAGAGACACACACCCGTGAATGGCAGGCAAGAAAAATGTCACAAATTGAATCGGCTAGCATCCGCCATTAAAGGGAGTGTTTGCGACGCAAAATTCGAAAACAGTACCACAATACATTGATGTAGCCTGGTGATAGACACTGTTTTAAACATCTTTTACAAAGGATGAGTCGTGATGAAATAAACATGAATGGCAGAGGAGCGCTATATTTATTAAAGTATTATAATGGTTCATCTTTGGCGATATTCTAAAAAATAAATTAAATCACCCATATACACTTGGGATAAGTATGTGAAATAGTGAATAATGGCAATGTCAGCATTAATTTTCAGTATTACTAGTATTGTTTTAAGGACATAATAATGGATATTTACTGTAATATTTCAAGTGATTTATATTTCAGTCCTTTCATGCAAAGGAAGAGGAAGGTATATGGTGCTTAGAAAATATTTAGTGGTGAAATATGAGATCATAAAAATTCTGGAAACAGATTTAAAATATAATGAGAATAAATTTTATCACAAAACAATCTCTTCATTGTGTAGTTGATGACCACCAAGTTACAGGTCAGTACAGACTTTTTAATACAATTAGTAGCGCTAATAGTAGGCCTAGGAGTAGTGGTAATAGTAGGCCTAGTAGTAGTGGTAATAGTAGGCCTAGTAGTAGTGGTAATAGACCTAGTAGTACCGGTAGTGGTAATAGTAGGCCTAGTTTTGTGGTAATGGTAGGCCTAGTAGTAGTGGTAATAGTAGGCCTAGTAGTAGTGGTAATAGACCTAGTAGTACCGGTAGTGGTAATAGTAGGCCTAGTTTTGTGGTAATGGTAGGCCTAGTAGTAGTGGTAATAATAGGCCTAGTAGTAGTGGTAATAGTAGGCCTAGTACTAGTGGTAATGGTAGGCCTAGTAGTAATGGTAATAGTAGGTGCAGTAGTAGTAGGTCTAGTTTTTGTGGCAATAGTAGGCCTAGTAGTAATGACAATAGTAGACCTAGTAGCAATGGTAATAGTAGACCTAGTATTAGTGGTAATAGTAGGCCTAGTGTTTGTGGTAATAATAGGCCTAGTTTTGGTGGTATTAGTAGCCTAGTAGTAGTGAGACCTAGTTAGTAGTAGTGGTAATAATAGACCTAGTAGTAGTGGTAATAGTAGGCCTAGTAGTAGTGGTAATAATAGGCCTAACTAGGCCATCAGCTATATTTTCAGTAATTTCTTTGCATTTAATACAATCAAAAACTAGAAGTACATACTGTACAATACGGAAATTACATTATTAATTCATTTATTGTGAAACAAAACAGTTTTAGACAGATATAGTCTGAGGATTTTCTTATGCACTCTGCTATTATAATCCACTGTAATATGATGGCACCTAACCGTTACAGACATTGTTGAAACCAACCTTGTAAACCTGATTAATTTGTTTCTGGAAAAACTTTATCCAAGAAATATTCCGACATTCTGTAAACACATTCAAAGGAGGAACTGCATTTGGAACATTCTTTCAAATATTAAAATATGCATGCTTTCCTGAGCATCCTACAATAGTAGCTATGTTCGAACAATTATTTGCGGCGCAGTATTTCACCATTTTCTTATTATTTCCCTTCAAGTGTACTTATATTTATTTGTACTCCTCAATAAGCATGAACTGCTCGCACTCCCGGCGAAGCATCAGCTCCCTTTAATGGCAGCCGAACAGCGGTTCAATTTTGTACGCGAAACTAGCGCCGTTGGTGTCTCTAGTTATATATTACAAACTCTTTGGAACAACTACAGTCACTGTAGCCAACAAGGGAGCCAGCAAGTGATCACGCAGGGCTGCCATCAGCGTAGCCACCTTGGAATCCATCACAGAAACTTGCACTGTCTGAATCAGGCTTAAAGCTACGGCACAGTCTTATACAGTCTATTAGACTGTGGCTACGGTTTGGCTACGGCGATCTTCGCCGACGATCATCGCTGGCGATCTTCGCTAGGATTCTGTCCCGTTGATTTGAATGTGCATGGTTTCTTTACGGCGATGAACGTCAACGAACGTCGCTGGGCTCGACGAACATCGTCGGCGGTTGCCTTGGAGGCAAAAACCTGGCGATCATCGCCCAGAAACCTACTGTAAAATTACAGTAGGTAATGAATTAAATCATTTAATAACATGTGATTTATACATCATACATACCATAATGGCGGTAAAACAGAAATGTTTCTGCAATTTCTCCACTAATGAAGATGAGATATTAATTGATTAAACACAAATCCCTGTTCGACATGAGCCAAAAAGAAAATCTACGTAAACAATAACAAATATATATTTTGCAACAACCAGAACTGTTAATACAGTTGAGTAAAGTGATTGGTAATTGAAGGTTAAATACGCGATGCGGCAGATTTAGCTACTGAAGCAAAAGTTAGAGTGACATAGTAAGTGAAGTGGAATTCCGAGCAAAGGAGAGAAGTGCAACAACCTCCTCACATTATTTATTTTATTTGTAACATTATGCCCTAAATGAATGCTCCTAAATGAAAAAAATAACATTGTAAAAAGTAAAAATAAAGTGTTTATATAATTGGTTTTTACCTTAAAGTTATGCTTATCTTTCAGCTGGGCTTATTGTTTGTGAATCAATTTTGTGGATAATTTTACAATATAATTTTCAATTGAACTTAAGACAAAATGAAATTGTTCGGAAGAAAGTCTGAAATATTCCTTAAAATTGGTGGGTTAATTAAATGACTTAATTTTCAAGATGTCTTAATATCAGTATATCTATTTCTAAACATGACATTAACTACCTGTACTTTAAAGATTCGTACTTGTTTTTCAAGGCAAAACTTATATTAGAACGTTATATTGTCATCCATATATATTATCAGCTGATCAGACATGGTCAACTATGTAAAACAATTTACTATCCATCTACGGAGTTCGCCGGTAAAGAAACCACTCTCTGACGATGACCGCTGGCGATTTCAATCGTCGGCGATGTTCGTTCGACGAAGATCGTCGTAGCGAAACCGTAGCTTAAGAGACGAAGTAACACAATCGTACATACACAATTTCATAGGAGTTGTATGGTAAATTTCTATCTACAATTAAATAAGGTAGATGTGCTATATTGAAATCGCAATATAAATTCCTTAAAATTTACTCTGTCACACGTTAAAAGTGTTAAAATTGTTTAAAAAGGTTGTTGTTCGACAGACGGCCCGTTTCGACGCTATTTGTCGTCGTCTTCAGTGTCTCTTGAACCACTGCTGATTTTGGCTCTGCGATGTGCAGTTGTCGATGGTAGGGGTAGGGGTGTGTTGTTCCTATGGTGGGGGTTGGCTGTCTGTATGTTATGAGCCAAAATCAGCAGTGGTTCAAGAGACACTGAAGACGACGACAAATAGCGTCGAAACGGGCCGTCTGTCGA